>NC_052351.1:40527441-40632316 GCF_009727055.1 Benincasa hispida | reverse complement strand
TTCTTCCCCTCCACTTATTTACTTTGTTCTCTGATTTCTACTCTCTCATATTGTTGCTGCAGCCGCACACACCCACCGGCCGGCCCTCTTTCTTTCTTCTCTTCTCTCCCTGGTTGACGCCGCCGCTCGCCGGCACGCCCCCACCATCACACGTCGCCTCGCCGAAACTCCCTTTTCCTGCCCCAGCCCCTCCATCTCTCAGTCGCTTGTCGTTAAGGTCTGTTCTTGTCATTTTTTTTTCCTTTTATCTTTTCGGTTCGAGCAACTTCAAAGTAGGGTAAATTTGAAACTAGGATAGTTTTAATTTGAAATCCTGCCGGGTTTTTTTTAATTGATTGGGCTCTATCAATTATCATAGAATTTAGGAATTGGGAAGAAGCATCGTGTTTCATAAAGAGAATTTAGACTTTATAATTTAACCTTCTTTTTTTTTTTTTTTTTTGCTTCAGATAGATTACAACTTGTCTTGCTTTGAATTTCGCTATGACTTTACTTGAAGTCATCAAGCAAGCCTCTGCCTGCTCCGATCCGCTTGATTCCCAGTCTGACTACCCCATTCTCCTCAATCCAGACGATGTTCTGGCCAGTTTGAAATCAAAAGTTGATGAACCAGATCCCATTTCCCTTGTTAATCCTATTATTGGATGGCAAATTTCGGAAACTGACTCCAAGGTGATTGATTTGGGGAAAAAATTCCATGAAAATTTCAAGCAGAAGCTCAGAAATCGAAACTTCTCAAGGCCTGAGTTTATAAACATTTTGAATGTGTTTCTGGAGAAAATGAGGGAAAGGGTCGGAATTGCAATTAGTGTTAGTTCATTGGACAATTGTTACACTAAGGTTCTGATTGAGAAACTCGGGTTCTTGATGAGTAAAGTCGTTGGAGACTTGGTTTTGGAAACATGTATTGCTTTTGAGGACTGGGAATTGGTAGAGACTTTTGTTGTCAATAAGCTTGTCAAACATGCATCTTACTCAAATTTGATTTTGAAACTTGTGGCGAAGAAGAGGTCAGATCTACTTTGTCTTTGTATCAAGCAAGCATCAGATTTTGGTCCTGCTGATTTACATTGCATTCTGAAGTACTTTCTTTGTCCTTCCAAAGAGGCTTATGCCAGTATGTCTAATGTGAGGAAGGAATGGGAGGACCAAGCATTGCTAGCCATTCAGAAGGCAAGTGATAAAAGTCTCAAAGGCAAGAAGTCCAATCTGGCAAAGGAGGCTGCAATTCAGCTCATGGTAGCACATGATGGATTCTCAACCAAGGAACTGTGTTTGCATTATCTGTTGGCATCACCCAATCTTGATGAAGTAATTCTTTCGTCTGCACTCAGTAAGTTGAATCGAGAAGAGATGATTAATTTGATTCGATATTTGGGAAAATGGTTGAAGAAATATGAGAGATATCCTCAAGCAGTTTCTTGCCCAAAAGCATCTATTGTGTTGGGTTTGAAGGCTTGTGATTGGGTTCCCAAGCTTGATGATATCGTCAGATATCTTGGACTAGTGCTGGACGTTAACTTTTCTTCATTGGTATTGCATCCAGATTTTCATGAGGAGCTGAAAACCATGGGGGAATTGGTTAGTTCTCTAGCCTTGGAATCGAAACAATGTTGTTTTGTCGCTAGTGTAGCAGAAAATTTGAGAACTGAAGTGTAATTTGGTCGTGCGTAGAAATTGAATGTTTGTAGTAGTATTACACCATGTTTTTTTATGGTTTATTTAAGCGCAGCGATACAGTATTTTTTAAGGATATTTGGAGATCATTTCTGTAAACGGCTTTTTTCCTAGAGAGTAAAAAGGAAAAAACAATTCGATTAACCATTGTTCAGTTTTTTGTTTCCTGGTTCTCTTAACTTGTTCTACGACTTTAATCATTGAAGTTTTTTATTTTCTTGGATTAATTGTTGAATAGACTGTACTTAATTAATGTTACTTGCTAAAACAAATTCAAAGTAGTAACAGTTGACATATGTTCTAGAAGTTTACAAGCATTCTTAATATGGATTAGTTGAAGTTAGATTTTGAAGTCCAGCATTAACTCATGATTTAGGTGTTTGATAAATGAGTATGAGTTATTATTATTCATGTTTGTTAAGCCCATAAAGAAAACCTACCACTCAAAACTCTTCTTTTTTAACTTATTAGGGAAATAAGGTTGTTTTGAAACTTATTAGAGAAATATTGTTGTTTTGGGAGATCGAGGCTAGAAATCGAGAGTTGAGGATTCGATTAATGTAGAGGTCGAACGTTGAGAATTCGACACACAAAGAAAAACTTGAAAACAATATGTATATTAGGGTTGTCAATTTGACATACATAGGTCGAACATTGGAAACAATAGAAGGTTGAAGTTTCGACATTCATAAGTCGAAACTTCAACCCTCGACAAGTGAAATCTCGCTAATTTTGTGGTGAGGATCTTGCTCTAGAAGGGAATCTCGCTAGAAATGTGGGCTGAATCTCGTTGGTAAGGTGAACATCGTTAGGAAAGAAATGTTTGATCTCGCTCATGAGGAGGATCTCGCTCATAAGGATCTCGCTCATGAAGATCCTCATGAGCGAAATCCTTATGAGTGAGATCCTCATGTTAAGTCAGTCAGGATTCGGCTAGAACGAGGAGTTCAAATGTGTCCAGGTCGAGAGGGAGATTTTCGATCTTTGGGTTCGAGTAAGATTCTAGAAAAAAAAATGTACGGGTACATGTTATAATATAAATATTAATAATGTGTATGTGTATCAATGTAGAATCATCTCAATGCGAAGAGGATGTTGAACAAGTCATTCCCACATTACGATGACCTCTCTATCGTATTTGGGAAAGACAGAGCAGTAGGACAATCAAGTGAGGACCCATACGTGATGGCGACGAATGCACTCATAGAGTTTGAAAATGAGATTCAACTTGGATCACAGGACTATCACACACCTGAGGTTCGCCAGACAGAATCACCATTAAATCAAGATGAAATAGATGAAAAGCCAGCGGAGCAATCTATAGGTAGAGCAAGTGTACCTGCCGAGTCATCTCGAGGCAGTAAGAGGAAGAGGCCATCATTCCAAGCTGAAATGATCGACATCATGAGATCGACTATTGAAATGCAGAGCACACACATGAGTAGACTTGTATCGTGGCAAAAGGAGAAGTATGAGCTGGAGTTATACAGCATTGATGGCCTGGATAAGGATGATCAAGTCACCCTTATTGACCTCCTTGTCACAGACATTCTGACCTCCTTGTCACAGACATTCAGGAGACAGATTGCTTCCTTGCAGTACCAAAATACGCACGGAAGAGATATTGCCTCCGTCTACTAGGAAGAAACATGTAGACTGACCACACCCCTATATTTTGTTTATAGTTCTTTTGGATAACAGCAAATGGACAATGGACTGTCATGTCGAAAAGAATGATAACTTTTGCATACGTCATGACATGTAATTTTTGTGTTTGTAAAAAGAACATATATTTTGTAAATTTATTTTGGAAACGGTCACATGTTCAGTCGGTTCATAATATTTGTGATCTTATGAAAAATGTTACGATACTACATCACATTCTCACCATCATAATCAAATGAAAGGTAATTATCCTATGTCCAATTTCAATTCCAAATATACTATCCATATTATATAAAAATAAACTGAATGATATGTGAAATAATAAAGTTAAGTTAACAAGATTCAATATATATACATACAATATACCAATTAGTAATTGGAATAATTACCTTCAATATATATGCATACAATATACAATATACCAATTAATTGAACAACAATATGAAATATATTTTATTGGTATGTTTTACCGATTGAAAAGAATTAGAATTATTACAATTTTTGAAAAGAATATATGAAAAAATAATCTATTATGTTCTACAAATTAAAAAAAAAAAAAATTGAAATTGTTCAATTTATGTAATAAATGATTTGAGAAAATACATATATATTTAAAAATTAATTAACAATAGCAAAGCATAAAATTAAAAAATAAAAGAATGAAATAAAAAACAAACCAAAAAAAAATAGAACTAATCTCATTCACAAAAAAAATTGCATCAGATCCCCAACTCAACTCAACAAACAATAATTACCAACTCAACTCAACTTGCACAACAAACATAGACAATAATTACCAACTCAACTCAACTCTATAAACAAACACAGACAATTAAACTCCCCAGATAATTTAACTCTCCAGATAATAATTATCAACTCAACTCTTACTCTTATCACATACCAAACACACCCTTAGTGATATTTATTTTTCAATATTTTTGTTTTGAATAGAAATCGTGCTTCTTGTTGTTAAAAAGAACTTCATGTGTATCATTCTCCCAACTATTACCAAACTTTTCCATTTTACGAATGTGATATATTTGAAAGGCAAAATGGTAAATAATAACAAGGACATCAATTTAAAAAGTAATAATAATAAATAAAGCATATAAGTTAAATTGTCAATCTTAATTTGTGACTTGAATCTTTCTACTTCGAACTGTAATAGATATAATTGTCAGTCATACTCACAAAAATAGAGACAACCCAATTCAAAGCACACTACTTTCGCAATGAAATCATTCAATAAAATAAACCATGAAAAATTACAATAGAACTAGGAAAAAAAAAAGTATAAAAGTGAGCAAAATGATCTCCAGAATACTTCTAAATAACCTGTGGATATGAAAGTGTATTGGACGGGTGCACCCCACCTCAAAAACCTTCCATTAGCGCAGAAACTCGGCCTGCCAAAGGTGGAGGTATAGTAGCTATGGCTTGCTGAATTTCCTGATTAACCAAAAAAGCAAGAAATATATTTAGCTTTACCAATACATACCCGAAAATCAACTTGGGACTTATTAGTCTCTTAAATCCTCTCTATAAAAGATGGAACTGGGAAGATGGATTGTCACCTAGTAGAAGGATTGCACCAGAAAACTAACTAAAAACATGAACTTGAGAGATCAACAAACTGGCATAGAAATACCTCTGTAGTGTAGCGAGCTGAAAAATGAATCAGAAGAATCGCTTTGTTCTTAAACTTTTCAGCATGGTTTATTATCTGGGACGGATCAGCAACACAAGAAGCACACAAGGATGTAAATTTACAAGATAAAGTCGTTGAATGAATACGGGAATAGCAGGAGTTACAATGTTGAGTGAACGAACCTCAAACAGGTGAGTGTGGCCGTATTCTCTTGCATGCTCAACTGTAACTCTATTTTCAAGAAATGTGCTCTGCAAAGAAGAATGGGTGGGCAGCATGAAGGATTAAACCTCAATAGAACCCACTCTTCCAAGATGATAACCAACACTATTTTTCTCATTCCAAATCCCTTATATCATATTCAAAATTACTCTAAGCTATGTTAATGATTCAAACTCAATTTTGATGAGAGGAAAATTATAATTAAAAGTGTAAAATCAAACATCAAAATAAACTGATTAATTGCATAATTATCAGTGAGATTTTTTACTTGACAAAAATGAGTTTAATCATGTCAAAATCATTACCAAGTATGTCTTATATCAATCCACGAATATGTAAAACCCTATATAAACAAACAAGAAATTAGCATTATAATGCTAACATCTATTTTGTTTTAGCTAGGACGCATTCATAAGATTGAGATATAATGCTGCAGTCTTCAAGTACCGAACCTCCATAACTAGGATCTTTGCCCTCAATATGTCAATATTATTTTCATCAACTATAAAGTCGGATGTGGTATCTCCAGTAAAAGCCACTTCAGGTTCGGTAATTGTGTAAGTAATCTGGCACAAAAGCAACATAACCAAGATAGTTATGTACTTAAGGAGAACCCAAGATCTATGTACTTAAGGAGAACTTTAAAAAATGGAGAAACGTAAAAGAAAAAGTATAATCAGAGGAAAACCATGAAATATATGAATATAACAGTCAAGACACACCTCCGCACCAGATAACCGGAGTTTCTTGATCTCATTGCCAGATAGTCCCAAGTACTCTTTCTTAAGTTTCTGCTTTACAGAGTAAAGTAGATAACCCTGCCATAGTTATGGGTAGATTATGGACAAAAAAGAACAACAAAATCATCAAATATGCTAACAATTTATCAACGGGCAAAAGCTACCTTCTATCAATTCAGATGTCAGAATTTCAAATCTCCCACTCCATATTCTTGGACTCAAAAAAGATAATAGTAAAATCAAAGTATATGTGCAATAAATAGGTTACCTGACTGTCAATGACATGGTATGTCTTAAACGCCCTCACTTTGAGGTCCCTTCTCAATGACAACTCTTCCCCTGCAAACAAAATATATGAATGGAAGAATGTAATACACTGAAACACGAAAATTGGGTAAAATACACCAAATTATTCATTGGAGAAAATAAGATAATTCAATAAGGGACGCTACCCACTTCCAAGCCAATCAAATTACATCTCAGCTCAGATTGATCCAATCTTCTGTGTACCTCTAAAAGATTTTCTACATCATTCTTTATAGATTTTGGTACAATAATTGTTGGCGGTTTCATTTTGTATAATCCACGGGTAGCAACATACAAAGGAAGTCCCCCCTATTAAGCACAAAAGCTACCGATAAGCTGCAGATGAACAAAATGCGATCGATGTTTGACTTGAATATTAGAACTTCCCAACAAACTTGGGAAGGTAAAACTAGATTCAAATCAAATAGATACTTGAATTGATTGAAGATAGCTGCAACAAAACCACAGGTAATTACTAGACTTCAAATCCTAAGCCCTAAATCAACAGAATTCCACTTCGATATCTACTACGCAAACGACCGTAAGGTCTCCCGCCATGGGAACAAGCTCAGACGACAATGAGATGGTTGAAAAATGAAGCGGTGAGAGGGGCATGAACTTACAATGTGATCCATATGACCATGGGAGATGAAGAGGAAGTCCTGGCTTATGGCCTTTTGAGGGCAGCGACCAATATCAAACGCCAAACTGAGGGTTGGGAAAATGACGCAAGTTTCATGGCCTCCAATGGACAAGCCCTTAATTGGGTATCCTTCAATTTGCATTCCCTTGCACGATTCCATCGGGTCCGAATCCAAGCTTTTGCTGCTACATCCTGTTCCGGCTGCCATTGAAATGTACGACCGGCAAATTGACGGAGACCGAGAAAGCAGCTGTGAATGACTTAATTCACTTGATGACCACTGCAATTTATTTTATTAAAAAAAAAATTAGTCTCTTAATTTCTATTAAAAAAAATAATTATGACAATGGATTGTTTGTTGAAAACACTTTTTCCTATGTAGTCATTTCAAACATGTACTTAGTTTATAACGATTTAGTCCATATCTAAGAAGCATAGACATGGATACAGATATGCGATACAGATACGATCAGATACGGTGATTCGTCAATTTCTAAAAAACTAAGATACGGATACATCTAAGGATACGTCATTTTTATTTTTATTTTTTTATATATATAAATTTAACCATAAAGAAAGATACTAAAATGTAGTCCAAAACATAAGATATCAAATTAATAACATAAAAGTTCTTAGTACAAAGACAAACTAAAGAAACTTGAAATATTATCACTTTGTCCTACCACAAAGTTCTTAGTACAAACCAAATTAGTAACATAAAGACTAGAAAATAGAAAAACTTGAAATACTCAAATCTTAAATCACCATAACATCATCATCATCAACATCATTATCACTTTCACCACCGCCATGATCTCCCAAAACATCAGCCTCTAACTCTAATTCATCTAAAGATAAATTGGCTACTTCAAACATACCAACATCTTCAAAACTATCTCCAGCAATGTCCCATGCTTTAGTCTCTCCTCTTGAATATTCTGGAGTACCCCTTGACAAAAGGCGTAGATTGCTGTGAATATATACCAAATCTTCTGCACGTTGAGGTGTCAACTTGTTCCTTTTGAGAGAGTTAATAAAAGAGTATGTGCTCCAATTGCCATAAAATTGATCAAAGGCCTCCTTTGTGAGTCACTCCATCCATCACTCACAATACTCACCCCTTTAGTACGCCATCCATCTCGAATTGGAATTAATAATCGCTCAATATTTGTCTTTTCTCTCTGAAGACGAGTCTTCCTCAACATATTATATCCAGAAGGCAAATATCCTAACAACAAATAATTTGCTGCATAAGAAAATGCTCCTCTAAAGTGTGGATTTCTCGATAAATGAAATGGCAAACCAGCGGAATAAAACATTCTGACAATTAGTGAATGTAATTGGTCTCGTGATGCATTGTTGAATGATTTTTCAATTGCACTTGCATCACTACTACTATACTTTCTCTTCTTTTCAAAGTCCAATTTGCTTGTAATAGGAGAATTACTAACATTAACACCACCAATTGTCATGACCGGAGGTGGTAAGGGAACATTCTTTGGACCTTTTTTTCTAGTCGAGTCTTTACTTCTTCTTCCAATTTTTGCATTTCACTCAAAATGGAAGAAGTGAATTTTAAACAAAGTCCAATTCTTTGACCACTTATCTTCAATAAATGAGCTCTAACCCATGTATAAGAGCTCCTCTTTGAAATATTACAAAGGTTACATTGCCAAAAGAAATTTCCACCCCCGTCCCTAATTTTTTAATTTTGGTCACATTTTTCCAAAGAGGTTTTGTATCATCTTCAACAATGGAGGAGGATGAGTTTATGGAAGGATTAAATGATTGACTTCGGCTTGATGCAGATGCCATTTAAACCGGAACAGAGCTGGAAAATTAAATTTTAACTTACTACTGTTAAAAATTAAAATTAAACACCTAAAAATTAACATCAAAGATTCAGATTTCAGACCAAAGGAAACATATTACTGTTAAAAATTAAAATTAAACGCCTAAAATCAAAGATTCAAACTAAAAGAAATGGAAATTTCAGAGATCGAAAATGAAAAATTGAAAACTTGATAAAAAAGAAAGGAAATCAAAATCTGAACAGAAGGATTAAGGAAGGAAGAACAAATGTTTATGGCGGGCCGGTCGAAGTCAAAATCGAAATTGTCGTCGTCTGGGCTGACCTGAGACGAATCGGAATCTGGAATCTGCTGGCTGGAGCGGTCGACGTCGTCGGCGGCTGGGCTGATGAAGAAGAAGTGAACTGGACCAACTGGTGAAGTGAAGTGAAGAGGAATAGTCGAAGACGAAGGGAAGTCGAAGGAAGACCAACTCGGTCGACTTTTAGCTTTTAGGGTTTTTCTTTACTTTTCTTTTTTAGTTTTAAGTTTTAAGTTTTACTTTTGTTTTAGTTTAGGAATTCGATTTTTCATTTTAGTTAGACTTTTGTTTCTAATAATTATATTAATAAAATTAGAAAACTAAGTAGTAAGTGGACTATTTAACTTATTTTTGGGTTAATGGGCTATTGGGCTTAATGGATTTTTGGGTTGGAGAGGAAAAATAAGCAAATTTTAGCTTGCTGTATCCCCTTCACGTATTTTGAAGGGGATATGCGTATCCAAAATTAAGATAATATATATATATATATATTAGATACTCCATTTCACATATCTGACATGTATCTACCACGTATCTAGACGTATCAGTATCAAATACGTATTTGATACCGATTCTCTGTACCTTTTGAAGTATCTGTACTTCATAGGTTCATATACTTTTAATTTTGTAACACTAACTGAACTTTAATAGGTAACAATTTGATCCTTGAACTTTTAAATTTGTAACAATATAGTCCCTACCGAAAAAAAAACTATCACAATTAGTTATCATCTTTTATTATTTTATGATGTAAATTTTGTATTTTGTAAAAATATTGAGTCTCTAATTAATTTATCAATTTATTTGTGGAAGAAATATCATTAAACCTTAACATTAACTTCTATATTAGAAACTAAATCATTAAACTTTAAAATGTATTTTATCTTTACAAATTTTAAAGTACAAGAGTTAAACTTTTACATAGTAAAGCTTACGAACTAATTGTTACAAAATTAAAAATACAGATACTAAATCGTTATAAAATATAAAGACTAAATTGTTACTTCTATGAAAGTTTGGGAACCAAAAGTGATTGTTTAACCTTTTTCTTTAAAAGCATCCATTTTGGTGTTAAAATATAAATGTGCATAAAGTTTAATTAAAAATTTCAAATTAATCAATTTTGACCATAAAGTTATATTAAAAATTATAACCGCAACCTTTGATGTAATTTAAGCTAATTCACCTACTGATTTTTAATAGAAGAAGACAAGGTAAAAAAATTTATAAACTCATTAATTTCACTAAAATAAAGTTTCGTAAAAATGGATATGATTGTACAAATTAATCATTGGATAACATACTTAAAATTCATAAATCTCAAAAAACAAAAAAAAAACAAAAAAAACTATAATGTTAAATTCACATCTTTTGTGTGTGTGAACGAGAAAGTATTAGATGGTTAAAATTGTAACACTTTTCGAAGTTTGGAGGTTAAAATTGCAATTCTCGTTTAAGTATGTGGTTAAATTTTTTTAAATTAATATTTAAGTTTGTAAATCTCTAACTCTTTTTTTCCAACAATGGTAAATATGTCTTCAGATAACTTGAAAATCAAATTTTACCTTTGAACTTGTCATTTTATATTAATTTTTAAGAATTTCAGTTTCATCCAATCATACCACATGATTATTTAAATATTTATAATTCTATGGTCTACTCAAATTTTGTTAATTCACATACTAATTTTAACAAATTAAAATAAAAATGAATAAAAGACCTCTATACATTAATTTATTTAGGTCCCGTTTGGTAATCATTTTGATTTTTTAAAATTAAGTCTATGAACACTACTTTCACTTCAGCTCTAAATTTCTTATTTTGTTATCTACTTTTCATCAATGGTTTAAAAATCAAGCCATATTTTGAGAACTAAAAAAATAGCTTTCAAAAAGTTGTTTTTGTTTTTGAAATTTAGCTAAGAATTCAATTATTGTAATTAAGAAAGATGCAAATCATTGTAAGAAATGTAGATGAAATAGGCTTAAATTTTAAAAACAAAAACAAAAAAACCAAATGGTTACCAAACAAGGTTTAAAGTAATATCAAGTTACCAAGCGAGGCTTAAAGTAATATCAAATTTGGTACCAATTTAATATTGATCAGAATACAAATTAATTGTGGATATTCCTAATTACTAATTTATCGTACAACATAATACATATATATGTATACATTTAGGTATGTACATATATACGTATGTATGTATATACGTTAATTGTATCTACCACCGTTTAGAGTTGTGCATTGTTCTAAACTATTACTTCATGTTTTTAGTTACTCTCACTCTAATTTGCTTGAGAGAGTCTGTTCTCTGTTTTTTACATGAATGGTTTTTTTTCAGGCTTCTCAAGCTCTTTCGCCTGTTCCAACAGTGCGGCCATTTCCAACTTCTTTATCGCCTCCCGCTGGTCCTCTAGAATCTTGGTGGTATAATAGAAAGTGCAAAATGGTCACTACCCTTGTAAGAGCAGGTAATGGGTGCAATAATGATCTTGGTTGTAGGAGCACCCAATGCTTCAACAAGCAAGATCATTTGAGGCTCTGCCACTATTTGGAGTTACGCATTGGTCTAATCTATTGGTTAATATGTTTAGTCACCTTTATTCCAATCTGTTTCAATCTGTTTGAGAGACTTTGTTCTTTGTTTTTTCCTTTTTCTCCCTTCTCAAGCGGCTGCTCTGATCGTACTGCCATGTCTAACTTCTCTACCCCCTTGCACTAGTCTGTTAGAATCTTATTGGTGCAATAGAAATTGCAATGATAGTCACTGTCCTTATGTAAGAGTGAGTAAGAGGTGTAATGACGATCTTGGTTGTAGGTGCATCCATTGCTTCAATAAGCAAGGTCATCCCGAGGCTCCACCACTATTGGAATTGTGCATTGCTCTAACATGTTGCTTCATGTTTTTAGTTACTTCCATTCAAATCTGAGAGACTTTGTTCTTTGTGCTTTACATGAACGATGAACGATTTTTTTTTCTGCTTCTCAAGTTGCTTCTGCTACTTTAGTTGCACTGCCATGACCAACTTTCCCACCGCCTTCTGCTGCCCTGCCACATTTTTGTAAGTGCAATAAGGGTCATTGCCCTATGCCCTTGCGTAGGTGCGATAACTATTTTGGTCATTGGTGCATCCAATGCTTCAATAAGAAAAGGCATCCTCAACTTCCAACACAAAAGGAACCTTGGCCTTTGTCTCGTTGATGCAATATGGGAAAGGTGTCCCGTTGCTAGTATTTGTTGATTAAAGTTGCGTTGGCAGAGTTTCTACCCACTCGACCTTGTGAATGCAATATATGAAAATTTTCAACCACTCAATCTTCTACACACGAGCTGTGTTGGTGGAATGCCAACCCAACAAAAAAATGTTGGTAGACGACCGTAGGCATACCTTCTAAGTTCTACAAAAGCGAGTTGATAGATGACCGCCGATAACAGAAAATCATCGCTAAAATCATATACGTAAAAAAAATATAACTTTATCTTAAAAATACATCTATTCTTTTAAAAACTACAATATTATCTTTGATTTTTCATAAATATTTCAAAATTAATATTAATTAGAGTAGAAAACCTATTAGGGAGTGTTTAAGCCCTCAACTTCATGACTCACTCCACATTTGGAACTCTAATTATAATAGTTATACAATTAACTACAATATTACAATTTTAAATCCTTCTTTCTCATAGTATTTACTCTTGAGTTATAGAGTTTACTATTCTTTATGCATCCTCTCTTTCTCTCTTCGTTCAAGTGTTTATTATTTCCTACCCAAACTAAAATAGTCTTGCCCCAAACACAAACAATTATAACTTATAAAGTACTATAGCCCACAAACTATGTTAATAACTTACTATAATACTCAACTCAATGCCCCAAACATCCTTAGAGTGCTATAAAAAAAGTCAATGTGTGACGGAATGTTATGGTTGTGGGTGCCCAACCATCTGGAATATTAGAATGGAGTGATGTGAAATATTTATGGTCTCAAAGTATTCCAACATTCACTCATGCTCCTTACCATTGTCGAACCATGACCATAGACATGCAAGCACATCAGTCATTAGCAAGCTAATATTGGACAAGGCGGGAGGCATTGGTCATGTGAGGACAAAAGATTCGACATGTTTCAAACTTTCTCCATTCACAAGTTTTGACTCAACCTTTTCCTTTTCAATCACAAAGGGTAAAAGATTCTGTTTGTGGGATCATATGCAATGACAATAAGAGCGGCAAAAACCTATGACACAAGGAATGCTTATCATTTTTACCATCTGATGAACATTTTAATGTAAGTGAATGTCAAACTCATTGTCACACCCCACAAAAACGGTTCTTCAAATCGCGCCACCAAGGGGCATGAGACTCCAATAGCATGGTCAAGAGGGAGTCAAGACTCATCAGAAGGCATCCAAAGGACATGCAAAGTTGATAGGTGTGTCTTGGTCAGGGCACCCACGTGCTGGGGTGAAAGAATACGAGGGTGTGGCAAGGCAACACGACATGACATGAGTGTCTTGGGCGGGGCGCCCACGTGCCAAGGATGGGGCATACAAGGGCGTGGCAAGGCACCACAGCGTAGGAGATGCCAAGGACAATGCCCATGTGTGCAAGGCTGTGCGTGGCCAAGCACACACACATGCTCGGGAGAGGCAAGGCCAAGGAAATTTACAAACGCGCGACGAAGCACACACCCTTGTCCGAAGTGCGCGAGTTCCAGATGCGCATGCCTGTGCGCGCCCGCAAGCATGCGCGTGCAGATGCATGCCCACGCGCCCCACAGACGGACGCCCAGGCACAAGCGTGCGGCAGGCCCTGCGTATGCGCCCACGACCCAGTCGCTTCGGGAAGACACGGGAAGGCGTCTGACGATCCTAGACGGCCTTAGAAGCTTATGGAAGCCACGAGACAATGCCAGCGCCCACGAGAAGCCTCTAGGCGTGTCTGGAAGCCTCTGGACAGCCCCACCCAGTGCTGGAAGGGCCTAGACAGTGCCAGAATGTGCCAACATGTGCTAGACAGCCCCACACAGTCCCGAAAGGCTCTAGAAGGGTCTAGACAACACCAGAACATCACGGATAACTCTAGAAGGCTCATGGACCATCTGGAACGTCCCAACATCAACACTCTTGTACATACTCTAGATTACTCCGTAATGGTCTAGAATAGTCTAGGAGCGTCTAGAATGTTCATGTATGTACTTGGAAAGATGTAGAAGGGTCTAGAATGGCCTAGGGACATGTCCAAGACACCTTGAAGTGTCTAGAAACCTCCATGGCCGACCTTGAGGGGGCCTAGGTCAGTTGGGGCACCTATAAATAGCCCAAGAGGGGGCCTCATTTGTACATAGACAACATAGTCAACCCACTCAACATCATTCCTTAATAAAGCCTCTCAATATTCTTCCAAACTCACTCACTTGTCCAACACTCTCTAAACCTCTAAGGCGTGTATCTAAGTGTCTTGAATAGACACAAGCTACTTGGTGCTCTTTGATAGCAAGATTGCATGGTTAGTCATCTCAAACACCGATTCCATGACACTCATACATACAAGGCAAAATTGCATAATTCCGATGATTTTTTGTCCTTTTTTTATTTCAGAAGTAATTTATGCTATTTTTTTTAATTATTCTTATATGTATAATATTGTTAGCAATGTTTGCTCTTTTTTCCTTGCAAATCATCACATCTTTGAAACCATTGAATTCAAATTAGGGAGTTATATTGTCGATTTGTATATTCCTTTTTCATAAGTAAATAAATAAATAGTGTTTGCCTACCACTCAATTTTGATCTGTGGTTGGAATACATGTCTATATTAACATGTTATAACATATACTTTAAGCCATGACAGCAATTTGTTGAAATAAGAAAATGTAGATATAAATAACTATGAAATTCAATAAAATTTATAAGTTTCGATTATTTTAACAACCAATTCAGCTATGCAATGGACTAAATCAATAGTATTATTCAAAAAGTAAATATCAATAAAACATAAAACAAAAAATATAGTCAAGCCAACAAATTGTGGAGATGTTAGTTTTCTACTACCGTTCTCTGACTGCTCGTATTTTTCTCAAGGGTTTTATATGCTTTGGCATAATGCACATAACTTCAAACGCCTCAATCTTTTACTTAGATAGCAATCTCACATGGCAGAATAATCGAACTAAGCATGCTATTTTGTCCCATCATTTATCCTTTAACAAAAACCAAACATGCTTAGAATCGACTACATCAATAAGCAAGGTGTCCGAATCAGACCACATTGATAGAAAGAAAGAAACAATGTACTTGCTAACCGTAGATAGAAAGAAACAAGGTCCATCGCAAAGATGGGACGGCTGCTCTCATTCATTCTAATAGCGTATCCCTTGCGCCAAGTGAAAAGAGAATAAGAACGGCAATGTGCATAAAGTTCAACATATTGAAGTAGCTGGTGATCAAACAGTAGCAGCTGGAAATGTCAAACTCAGCAGAAAGAACTATAAACCTCCCACCAAAATCAAGGTATGGTGCATTTTTTTACTAGAAGCCAGATAATTATGAAAAGCAAGCAGTACATGCAAAATATGGTGTTATTTTTCACTAGAAGCCAAATAATTATGAAAAGAAAGCAGTACATGCAAAATAAACTGGTGTAACACCATAATTGATAAATAGAGTAAGAACAAAAGAAAATATGATATAGTGTATGACGATCATATTGGTTAACACAAAGACAAAATTTTGAAGTACAGATCATGGAAGTTTCGTACATCAATAGTTATAGTTCAATAAACATTTTAAATCTTCCCGTGAAATTAGGCCTTTTGATTCCTAAAGACCATGTGATTCTGCAATCTCCTTCCATTTTGAGATGGTTGTAATTCGTAAATGACTACTCATCATAGAACTTTAGCTCTTCCGTTTTGTAGGAAAATTATTTATATAAAAAAGAAAGAACCTACGAACTCATACTATCAAGCCTCGTAACAATTAATTACCTGGTGGCCATTAGAGTCAGCTGCCATTTTCAGTCATCGTCTTTAATCCTACTGAAGTTGGTGGCAGATGTACTTCAAACTTGGCATTGGAACCAAGCAGTTCGCTGTTGTTCAATTGCTGTAAAAAATAAAAAATGTATATAAATGAAATCCTAAACAAGCTTTTTTTTTACTTAATATTTGATAAGGTAGAATCCTCACTGGTTCTTCTGTCCAATCTTCCTACAACGATCAAAATCCCACAATTTAACCTCCATAATCTTCCTGAGCTTATGAGAATGCAATGTTAATAAATGACAATTAGAAGACAACAAGTTACATGTTCTCAGCTCATCCTCCAAATAAAGAACAGGTAATCTACAGCACAAACAGGATAAGTTGAGAAACATTTCCAAATCTAATAGGTATTCACGCAAATGGGTTTTGAACTTTATTCTTGCTGACAAATGATACAACAATGCAGGAACTGAAGTGCTGTACATGACAAAAATTATCATTTTGTTAATGAATCAATTACAATTCAAAACATAGCGTCATAAATTTGGTCTAACCTCCAAGCCAGATATCTCTTAGATTAACCTTGAAAATGTCAAAAGAGAGAGGTTTAGAAAGGGAATCCCCTATAACTGATCTTCCTTGAGGTTTCTCCCAAACGCTTAATGCCTTTTGCAATTTGATAGAACTGCATCAACTCATCAGCAACATCTTTTGGTTGACTGTAAATAAATTTCTTCAAGAATCTCTTCTCTGTCATCCTAAGGGCCCTGAGCAGTGGATGGCCTTTGATCTGCATATGGAGACCCATTTCCTCCATCTTCCCTAGGAGATGCACCCGTGGCTTCAAGACAGCATCCAGGTTAAAATATAACAGAAATGGATAGTTGAGAATAACTTTAGCAGGTAACTTCAACGTGCACAAGATGAAAGTCATGTTCCTTTGCACTTTATCGACTGATAGAGTCAAGATAAGGGGAGATCGCCCAAGCAAAGCAAATATCTCATCTTCTGTGAAACCAAACTTTTCCAAATTGGCTACTTTATGACGGATCGTTTCAAGTCGTGAGATACCAATGATTGTAACAACATATTTGAACATCTTGTCACCCTGTGAGAGCCCTGTTTTTTGTATGTATTCCATCTTCTCATCATTAAAGGAAGTCCTTGGAATCAATGTGGGGCGAGATATAAGCATGAGAATCAAATCCTTTTTACTAAGACCCATTTCTTCATACTGGGAGATTACAGATTTGACTCTACTATGGAAATCATAAGTCAAAAGTGAGGGGTTCCTTACAATGGCTTTGACAAGAACTTCTTTAGATTCAAATATTTTCAAGAAAGACTCAATCTGCTCATGGAAGTTGTTGTTGATCCAACATTTGAGGAACCGTGGACGACAATTAATGATCTTCACAAGGTCGGGAGATGTGATCCCTAGGCCTTGTAGCAGGTGGAGTTTATTCTGTAGTTGGTTTAAGTCACTCCTGCGCAGAGAAGGCCCACGTGCAAAGATTTGTGCAATATCATTATCAGTACAACCCCATCTCCGGAAAACTTCGGTAAAGTCATTGGCATGTGCTAAAGCCCCTTCTCCCACCTCCTTTTCAACTTGTTTGACACTCACCGTTGAACAAGTGGCAACCTTTAATGTTTGCCAAGCTTCTAGAGGTTGGCTCACCAATATGGAAACAAATGCTTGCCTAGAAGATAGTAAATAGCGGTGCTTGAAATAATCCAAAACTCTGAATTTCATATCAACTTTACAATTCCAGGATCACTGAAGCTGGATTTATCAGACAATACAAGGAAAAGCAAAAAGATTGGCCTCAATTAAACATGATGTCGCATTTGATTTTTCACCATTAAGTAAAATTACAAAATATAACAAGTAGTTTCCACATAAATCTTCGCCATCTTAAAATGAAGTTTCATAAAAGAATATAGAATCAGAGAGAATGAGTGTGCATGTGTTTACTTGCGAGTTCATCGCCTTCTAAGGAAGATTTTGAACACAATTTCCAGGGTTTTAAGAACAAATGGCCACGCAATAAAACTTATCGTAAAGTTCCTGTATGTAAAATATAGGTCAAAATGAGTCCTTTTTTTCTCCACCAGAATGTCTCTCTTAACTCTGTCAGCCTTTCCCACACTTGATTATGACTATTTTCTATTATCTCTTCTATTCCCACTTCCTCGAACTACAAAGTCATATAGTTCTTTAGGCACTGTTACAAACGAATCTAGAAAGCTTTTCCAAAACTCAGTTCATAAAGTCCAGAAACTGCAGAGCATTGGTGAGTCTAACACATATCACCAAATACTCATAACGATTAAACCTGATCTCAAGGATAGTCTTTGGAATATCCACCTTCCTAACTCGTAAATTTAGCTTAAGAAAATCTTTGATTCTTGAAGTTGATTAAAACGTTGTCCATGCATGAGGGCCAACATAATTTCTAACACTCTGGTCATGCTAAACATACAACTAGTCATGAAGGTCATTCATAAATTTTCGTAGTCAACACATAAACTACATTGCTCAATCAACAAACATTTCTTATAACATCTTGGTTGCGAGCACTAAAGCATTCCAATAGCTGTGTCTCTTTGAGCTTATGAAAACCTCGTTATAGCACAAACTTTCTAATTTAGTTTCTTCAATACTAAGAGCCCAAACACAAGTTGTCAAATTAACCGAAAAACAGCGTGCTTAGAATACTTATCCAGATAGATTTAACTCCAAAAATTTTGTCCCTTGGCCTCAATGAATTTTCCCGATCTCAACACAATAAAATCAGAGGTTAGAGTTCAATCTACCATAGCCATAATGGATTTGAAACTGACCGGAACCCAAAACTAACCAGAAAAAGTCGCCAAATGCCCTTAAACATTGCTGGACAGCACGCCAAACTTCCTCAAACTTCTCGAATCTACTATCAAAATAGTGTGGGTAACTTAAGACTGGAGTTAGATTGCCATGGGTAACAATAACCAACAAGAAAACTCATCGAACCGTCACGAAGATGCCCATTGCCGTTGGTCTCGACAGTGACTGGGTGGAGACGCCAGAGCAGCTGCGGTTTACGGTGATCAACAGTCGGGGGAGACGTGGCGGCTCGATCTGTGAAAGAAGAAGTGTGAGTGGAGGAGAGAGAAGCGAACCCTAGAGAGAGGGAGAGAGACCCAAAACTATCCTTCGAGCGACGGCGAACGGCGTCTAGCGGTGTTTCGATTGCCGGCGACGACCACGGGGTGAACGATGGCGGCTGGCTTAACTTAAGAAAATCTATCTTCTTCTCTTCATTCTTTTCTTTTTTTTTTTTTTTTTTTTTTTTTTTTTTGGTGTTCCAAACCCTGGTGTTGCTCCTATTTTAGACTCCATGTTAGTCCCATGCATTCAACTCCATACTAACAAAAACTAACGAGTTCCATAAAATTTACGTGAGAAGAAAAATAGCAAAATTTAAAGTTATATTTAAGAAAAATAGTAAAAAGATTTCGAAATTATAAAAATAACAAAAAATATAAAAAATTAATTAATAAATGATAAAACTATCCTAAAAACATTCAAATTAAGTACAAACCATAATGCAAAGATACACGGTTTAAAAAACAACTCGAATGCCACGAACATGCTCTATCTAAACATTTTATAACTATAAATACATTCTATTTAAACATTGCAGAAGCAAAAATTAAAAATCACCCAATATGGTCCTTAGCGCTTTCGGATGCCTATAAAAACACATGTATACAAGAGAAGCCGATGACCATGTGGCGGGGTAGTGAGAAACTTATGGATGTCCACATTAATGGACTTACTCCAAGGTGAGAAAGAGCAAAGTTGATTGTACCAGTGAAGTTGTTGTTAGTAAATGAATATTTGAAAAATTACAATCTCAGAACGATGTGACTATTGGAAATAGGATTGCATTAAATACCAAACCAGTTGTAAAAAGTTTCATCATTTTCATTCTATGTGACTAGTTTGCCCATATGATCTTAAAAGCTACACATTAAACTCTACCAATCCCAAAACGTCATTGTTGAAATAATGTTTAAAGTAGAAACAAAAGTAGAAAACATGGTGTCCGAGCAACTATGGTCAGCAACCTCACGAGAGTGGTCGTCAAAAGCTAGCCAAGACGAGATGGAATTCAAGCAAGGGTTGATGAACCATACATGAGATTGAGAAGGAGAGAGATAGATTTGGGGGACAACTAAGTGAAGGAGATGAATAATATGACATTTAGGATTTTTGTTATTTTATTTTACTTAGATTGCTAAATAATGATGACGACGATGACGATAATAATAATAATAATAACAAAATTAAAGGGATACATAACCTAGAACTCAGGATGTTTAAACTCATAACTTTACAGTACAATTACATTGTCTGTGTAAATGTAGATTAGTTAAATCTCATTGTTTCATATTACTATTACGTTGTATGTGTAAATGTATATTATTCAATTACCATCGATATTGGTGGTAAAATATCACTAAGATACAATATAATGTTATAATCAGTAATCACGATAACCGACGGTTAAAACCTTATAAGTTCACATTATAATTACATTGTGTGTGTAATATAAATTAGTTAAATCTCACAGCTTCATATTACTGTTACATTGTATGTGTAAATATATATTAGTTAATAATCAGAACATACCGATATCGGTGGAGAAAATCAGTAAGATGTAATATATAAATTGAATACTTACTTATGCGTCAAGAACAAACACCTTTTTTAAGATAGTGATTACCAACGATGTATTTCAAATAGTTAAAAATGATATAATAATATAATAATATAGGTGAGATAAAATATGATACAAACATACATGAAAATTGAAAAAATATGAAAAAAAATAAAATAAAATTGAATCTAGTAACAATATATATCTACACAGATACACACATTAAAACATTGAAAATATGAAAAAAAGATCAAAATAATTTGATGACAATATGTATAAAATAGTGAAAAAAAATATTTAAATACAATTGAATTTGTAACAAATATTTAAACAAATTGAAAGTTAGTTAGATAAAATCAAATTTGATAATAAAAGATAATTTCAAATAAAAATTGGAGAGAACAATTAAGAAGTTTTTTTTTTTTAAAATATAATTAATTTGAAAAGTAGTTAGATAGAATATAACTCGATAATTTAAATTCGAGGAAGAAAAATCAGAAAGGAAGCTCAAATTTTTTTTAATTGGTTAGGTCATAATTTGATAATTGAAGCTTCTACGGTTATATTGTATTCATAATTCCATACGTACTCATTTAAGCTTCAACAATCACTCGATTTCATGTGCAATGACCATGTTCTCAAACCTTTTGGCCAACGCATTAGGTATGATTGCTAAAATGGGAACTCGAGCCTTCGAACCAGCCTTCATCCATACCTCATATGCATTACGAACATTTTGTGCTGCATCAAGGGTTAGGACTTAAGGAGAATCCTCAATTATGACAATTTCGAAGTCGTTTACCACAAAAATGTTTTAATAGATTCTTTCTATACCGTGTAATTGAAATCAGTCAAACTAGAAAAGACAACTAACGGAAAATCGCTATATGACATATTTGCTGAAATAACAAACACATTGATCTACATTAGATTTTAGCATAACTCTTAAAAAAATCCAATCAGTTTTAGCAAAATCTAAATGAACCCCATTTAACATCTAATTTTGCAATGACGCTTCAGTGATTTAGGACAAAAACCACCGAAAGGTAGTTAGTTATCCCTTCACTGAATTGAGACTCTCTCAACCAATCATTACACCAAAATAACTCTTATTCCTATAGCAATCAGTCATCATTTATTTAGTCAAGAAATCATTATCTTGCTTAATAATTTTTCGTAAGTATGACCCCCCATTTTAGATCATAGAGTTTCTCCCCAATGAGCCAACCGAAGGGAAAAACCGATTGTGGAAAAAACTAAGGTGATTCTATCCATTTCTGAAGTTCGCCTTGATATTGACCAACTGCACAAACCATCCAAAAAGGGAAGTTCCCAAGATCGCTCGAGGCCGTGCAAGAAGGTCTCACAATGCAAACCAATGAAAGAGACCATAAGATATGTTGACACACATCCCTCTCCCACTTACTATAAATACTCTCTCCATTCACCTTGATATTGACCCATGCAAATACCATTCGAAGGGGGATGCTCCCAGAGCGCCTCAAGGCCAAACACGAGTCTCACTGCATGAGTATTAATGGAGAAACATGAGTGAAAAATTGAAGAAAATCGACCACGAGGATTTCTATGAGCAGAGGAAAAGATCATTCAAAATTACAATCATGTATGAACATTACAATTACAGTCAAAACAAAAACATGCAGTTATGCAATCAATACAGTACAACATGAAAATACAAATGAACAAGAAGAAATGCTACAAACATTTTTCAACTCATCTTCACGCTCTTTGCTCACGAACGCTCGAACAACACGACCGCTACACAGCATGAACACCGCACACTCGTTCTCAGCGATCGCCACGGTCACGAACACACCAACAACACGAATGGCCTCCACAGAACCTCGACGGTTTTGAATTGAGTATGACGCCACCAAAAAGGCTACCTTGGTATTCTCGATATAAGAATCCAGAGGTTGGGTTCTGTGTTGACTTGAATTGAGATAGAAGAATTAAGGAAACACCAATCGTGCAAACGATTAAGCAAGTGGGAGATGACTAAACCTATCGTATAGGTTGATGCCCAATCATTTAACAAAAGCTAAGCGATCATCTAGCAAAAACAAAGCGATCATTTAGCTCATCGCTTAGCAGCGTGTCTATCGCCTACAAACACTACACGATCGTTTACTTTTGTCAAGTTGTCGCTTAGTAAATCGTATTTACTTGACAACTTATTTTCTGAGAGAAAAATCACAAATTCAATATTACTAAAATTAGGAAAACAATTTTCCTTTTATCTCACGGTTACAATAAAACCACCAATAACCTCTCACTCAATTGGTTATTAGAGAAAAAGATTTAATTATCCAATAAATAAAATATTATTATATATATAAATGATAACCAACTTATCATACTATATTTATAACTTATAGTTTTAATATTTCATCTCATGAAACATATAAACCATAGCTTTTTTTTTCTTTCTATTCCATGGCACTTAATATAAATCTCATTTGCATTAATCCTCCACTAAATGTATCTCATACATCATAGCGATCATATCATATATAATCGAATTACCTCGTTGTTAATTTGAACATTTCAAATCAACACCAAGAACTGATCCTCAACTGAATCCATTGATCTACCGAGGGGACCTTATGGACCTGTAGCTCGAAGCTCCAACGATACGTGAATAACTAAATAAACTCTTTAGTCATAGGATTCACCATCCGTTAACTACCAAGCATTCCACTAAAGACCGATAACAGAACTCTACTTACCATATATATATTATGTGTCCATCTTAATCAATCAGCAGTGCGACAACCCTTCACAGATCGCTCGTAAGTATAGTTGGGCCAATAACCGTTACACCCCTGTAGTTACATCTAACTTCTTAAGTACCACTGATCCCTCTAATGAACATAAGTCATAGTCCTACTATGACTGAGTCCCCTCTTCCAAAGAGAAGTTGTGGCCACTATGTTCAAGCCCTAAAATCAATCCTTAAGGGAGCGATATCTCTACTTATCCCTACTTCGGGAAAGGAGTGAATTCCATCTTATGGATTGAGTTTCCAGCTCTCAGATCAGACAAGTCTCTAAAAAGGTAGGCATGTTGAGTTGGCAATCTTCCCATTCTCACCCATACTAATCAAAGGACCACCCTCAAAGGCAGAAGTTCCCAAACACTAAGGATTGAGGTCGTGTCATCTACGGTCGTTTAGGTGAGATGTAAGTCTCTAGTATCAACGGCGTTATATACAGAGTCTAGTCATTTTGTGGTTCGGTCTTATACAAACTCTTTGTATAGGACACCCCCGCTCGCATGTCCACACATGAAAACCCGTTGCCTTACCACTTGGCCACGCCCCATTTATATTCAACATTAATAAACACTAATATTGGTAGTGGTTGTTCATCAATTCAGGTACAAATATTTAACGAAAAAATTAAATTGTTGCTCAGATTTTGATACATTTATAGATCCAATTAAACTCAATTACTTGAAACTTGTAGTTTTTAATTACTTGACGTTTCTGTGGAAAAAACGTCAAGTAATATGATTATGGACAAAAAAAATGTCAAGTAAAAGGGTTAAAAAAGTGGAGATTGACAGAATATTTCGGATATTTTCACATAAACCTTTACTTGAAACGAATGTGTCAAGTAATATAAGGTATTACTTGACACATTTCACGTGTCAAGTATAAGAATTCCTTACTTGACATTTTTTTCGTGTCATGTAAAAGGGTTAAAAAAAGCGAAGATTGACGGAATATTTCGGATATTTTCACGCGAACCTTTACTTGACATGATTTTCGTGTCAAGTAATATGAGGTCTTACTTGACACGTTTCACATGTCAAGTATAAGAAGCTCTTACTTGACATTTTTTTCGTGTCAAGTAAAAGGGTTAAAAAACCAGAGGTTGACAGAATATTTCGGATATTTGATAGACCTCCAATTTGGTAGGCGATCGTATAGCATTTAGTAGGCGATTATATAGAATTGGGTAAGCGATCATATAGCATTTTGTTACTCAGGAATTGTGTAGCAGAGCTAAGCGATCGTGTAACATTTGGTAGGTGGTCGTATAGCATTGGGTAGGCGAGCGTATAACATTTTGTTACTCAACAATCGTGAAGCTGAGCTCAGCGATCGTGTAGCATTTGGTAAGCGATCGTATAGCATTGGGTAGGCGATCGTATAACATTTTGTTACTCAGCAATTGTGTAGCCGAGCTCAGCGATCGTGTAGTATTTGGTAGGCGATCGTATATCATTGGGTAGACGATCGTATAATGTTTTGTTACTCAGCTATCATGTAGCAGAGCTAAGCGATCGTGTAGCCGAGCTCAACGATCGTGTAGCATTCGATTGGCGATCGTCTAGTTTTACTCAGCGATCGTGTAGCAGAGCTAAAGGATCGTGTAGAGACATTAATTTTCATTTCCCTCTCAAATTTGATTTCCTTCCTACCAAAATTATCAAATAAAATAACATTTCCCTCTCTCATTTTCATTTCCCACTCTCAAATTAAAAACTCTTTCTCTTCTCCTTCACCATCTCACTCACGACCTTCCCCTTCCCCCCAATTTTTTCTTCTTCCATGTGCTCGAGAGTCCTAGCCGTCGTTAGCCTTCATTCTCCCCTCGCCTCTGTTCACGCCGCTGTTATTGAGTTTTTCATTCCGTTGTCTGCTAAGTCGCGCCAACCCTCTTCCTTGTCGTCTGTTCAGACGCACCAGCCGACCAGCTATGCACATCGTTCGCGAGTCTTTAGCCTCGCCCAGATTTGTAGTCGAACGCCTTCAACCGCTTCCATCGCTTTAGTCGCGCCCAGATCTGTAGCCAAACGCTTCCATCGCTTCCGTCACTTCAGCTCTACCCATATTTGTAGCCGAACGCCCCCAACCGCTTCCGAAGCTTCAGTCAAGTTGGTCCAGCCAAATCCGCTTGTTGTTGTCAAGGTCGTCCACGTCTTCGTTGAGGTCTAGCTTTGTAACAAATCTGTTCAAGTGTGGGCTTCACTCTATCTCGTCAGATCTATACTTCATCTCACTGGAATCTTGTATTTTTGGGTAAGGTTTTGGTAAGTTTTGTGAGTTTTGATTACTTTAATGGTTTTCTTGGATATTTTTGAATACCCATAAGTGTTTTTACCCAAATTGATTGATGCTCTTTGTGATTTGGCTTTAGATTCAAGATTCGGAGAACATTAATGTGTTGTCCAACAGGTTGATATTGATTTCGGTTAGATTTTCGATAAGTATATGAGGTATATCTTGTTTGCTATTTGATATTAGGTTTGTTCCATTGTTGCCCACAATATTTTGGTTGGTGTTAGTAGTTTTACTTGAAAAATTTTGAACACTCAATAAGTTTTGACATTAACTTAGTAATACCTGTCACTTTTTTGGTGTTAGATTGAAGTGTTGGAAGGAGTTGAGTTGCTGTTCAATAGGTTTAGACCGATCTTGGCAAGGTTTTGGTAAGTTTGGAGGTTAGTATTAATAGTTATTTGTTATCCATTGAAGTGTTGGTCTAATAATTGAGTTATTTTCAATTTTTGATGTTCAATTGAAAGATTTCAAGGGATTGGAGCCACTATCCCACAAAGTTAATGATGTTTGAACGTTTTGATAGGTATTAAGGCCTTGAAACTCTTTTGGAATTATTACATAGTTGCTGGAATTTGCGTTTTGTAACCATTATTATTGAACTTTTCGTAGGTTGGATTACGTTGTTGTATTTTAACATTTATTTATATATTTTGAAATTTGATGTTATCGCTCTTTATTCTATTTTGCAGGTTGACTTGCTTAAACATGGTTTGCCTGACCCTTGGTTCTCGATCTTTAGACTTCAAAACTCAATGTATAGATTAAAATAATGTACTTTGTTGAAAGGTTATTTATTAAACAATTTGTCACTTTTGTGTTTGTTGAAAGTTGAGTTTTGTATACAAAAGCAATAGTTGAGATTTTATTTTGTGCATGTACATGTGAAAGAGAAATATTGTTGTAATTTGTGAGCAGTGTTCATAGTTGAACATGTGGATTTTTAGTGAATATATTCAGTTGATAGATCTTAAATGTATAATGTTTATTTATTTGATGTAATTGTATTGTTGGAATGCAAGGTAGAAAATGAGAATATCGATTGGGGCATTAATTTGAAAACAAAAAGACATATACTTAACACATAAAAAATGTCAAAGAGTATCACACTATACTTGACACTCGAATAAACTTGACATACCACTAATGTCAAGTGTATTATCTTACTTGACACGAAAATTATATAAAAAAACATATTACTTGACGTTATTTCAGAGTCAAGTTATCACACTATACTTGACACTCGAATAGTTGACGCTTTTATAAGTATCAAGTATACCATTTACTTGACACTGGAAAAATGTCAAATAATCCAATTTTTGTAGTAGTGTCTACAAAGCGGGTCGTATTCGTAGTGTCACCAGGATCAAGTATCCTACCTTATATCTTATACTACATACCTATTTAGGTTATCACTTAAGGCATGATCTACTTGTATATCACATATACATGCTTAAGTTCACATAAGATAACCAAGGAGCTTTGTTTATTGGATAAGAATAAATGTCAGAATGAAATAACAATTATTTTATTCATCAAACAATGTGCAACATTATAAACAACGAGACTCCGGGAGAATTAGGACACCAATCCCAACAAAAATGACATATCATATATATCTTTTCCTCCCACTGAGTATTTTCACAACCTAATTTATTTAAGAAAAATATGACTAATTATTTTTACTAATTGATTGTTTAAGTTTGCCCAAAAGTAACACTTACTTTGAAAACTTAAATAATTTTGATTAATATTCGTTAAACACTTCAACAAATTTTAATCAACAATTGTATACTTGTAGCGAATATATCTAATTCACCTTTCCAGGTAGGTTCCCAGGTAGAGGTGTTCCGTTTTCGTCAACTTAAGTACCCCAACCTAGCCAGAACCGGTCTTAGACAAAAGGTCTCTTATAGATTTATTTGCTACAAATTTATTCTTTTATTGAAATCAACTTAATCCTATTAAATCGATTTAAAAAGATTAACCTAATTTATAATCTTATTAGAAAGTTGTGAACTTAGTCTATCTTAGTTATATTTTAAAACTATTTTAAAAAATGATTTCACCTAAGTTTGCATGCAACTCTTAGTTATTGATTTTAGTTTCTAATTTCATTTATTTATAACTATTATAAAGTAAATGAAATAAATTAAAACCTACATTGCATTGATGACATACTTTATAAAATTATAACACTTGTAACATTACCTAAAGTAATGTCATGCATCATGCAATGTTCATTTCATTACTACATATATAAAAAACTTATATATAACAAAGTAATGAAAAATAAATAACATATGTCATATGCATACATTCAAACTATATATTATAACGATTATGATATAAATGATGCATGACTATGTTACTTATGCATGCAAGCATATAGTATTATATGATGCATGAACGTGCTATAAAATTAAATCATGCATATACATATACTATAACACTTATAATATAAATGATGCATGAAATTAAATGCATAACCTATGGTGGGTTTTCAAACTATATGACATATATTATGACATATAATATTAAACATACATCGCATGTGTATTTACTCTAACAGTTGATGGATTGGGATAGGACCTCTAAAAAATAAAATAAAAGGCTAACTATTACAAAAAATGAATCAATCGGTTTGAAACAGGTGAATCGGGCCTTGAACCGCTCTTCAATGAACCACATTGCAGTTGATCGTGCAGCAAATGAACTATGCGACGAGCATCTATGCGATGAGCATGAAAGACTGCGTGATCGCATAGCTAGCAACCATGCGAAGAGCATCTATGCGATCGTGTATGAAAGATTGTGTGATAGCTTAGCCAGCAACCATGCGATGAGCATCTAAAGATTGTGCGATCATTCAGCAAGCAACTATGCGATCTTGTAGCAAATGTCACCCGATCGCATAGCATTAGCTATGCGATCATTTAGCAAATGCTACATGATCATGTGGCAAAAGCTACCTGATCACATAGCAAGAGTTACCCGATCGTTTAGCTGTAGCTACACGATCTGGAACCTCTGTTTCTTCTTCTCCTTCAAAAAAAATTTAAAGCATCCCAGGAACAACATGAGTGAATCAAACTTACAAATTATAGACTCAATTGCAACATTAAGGCCCAAAAACACATGGGCCTTTACAAACTAAAAATGTAAATTAAAGAAAGCCTTAAACGGAATGCAGATTATAAAACCCACCATTATTATAAATCGATTCAATAAAACGAATGGAATTTGGAATCAGAAACCTACAACCTGGCTCTGATACCAATTGAAGGAAATTTTCAGAAAACATCCTTTGAGCGGAAGCAAAGATCGTCCTAAATTCCATTTTTATTGAATATAAAGTTTTTACAGTAAAACAACAAGATATGAATCTACTTAAAATTACAACATGCTTTAAAACAAATACTTAAAGTTTTAGAAACCCTTACCTTTGAAGAACCCTTGGTATTCTCTTGGGATAAAGGATTCAAGCAATAGTTGTGGGCTTTGCTTAAATCCTTGAAAAAGGGAAAAAGATGGAGAGGTGGAGAGGGAAGAGAAGAACTTTTCTTCTCTATTAATTTTTTTAGAGAGAACTCTTCTCTCAGAGTGAATTGAGGAAGAAAATGAATGATTAAACTTCTTGAATCCCACATAAGTTAACTTGAGAGAATGGTGGGAGGGAGTTGTAACTTCTTCCCTTTTTATTAATTTCAATTATGTGTGTGTGTGTGTGTATATATATATATACTATATATAATATATATAATACTTTATTATATATATTCACTCAAACAAATCAAAAGACTGCCTTCATGAGCAGAAGTTCACAACTCACTCAGGGTTCAGGTCATGTCACTTATGGCCATCCTAATGAAATGTAGGTATATATTATTAAAGACCTTATATAAAGATACTAATCATTTCGTGGTTCGGTTTTATACAAACTCTTTGTATAGGATACCTCCACTCACATATCTCCACATGAATGATCAGGATCAGATCATTTGTAGCACTTTACAACACTCGTAACACCTACAAAGTAGGTCGTATCCGTAGTATCACCAGGATAAGGTACCCAACCTTATCCATCTACTACAGACCATTTAGGTTATTATTTAAACAAGATCCACATGTATGTCTCTACATACTTGTTTAAATTGCATGAAATAACCTCGGATCTTAGTTTATTGGATTGAGTATATGCTTATAAAATAACACTTATTTTATTGACAACAATATATTTATACGGAGTTTACAAACTACGAGATTACAAGGAGATTTAGGATACCATTGCCAATAGGAACATGAGTAACTTTAAACAATTTGTATTGTTGCGAACGGATGAAACCAAATACGAACCTATAAATATCTTCTAGTTATGATCCAAGAAGTTCAAATAACTCATTAGTCATTACATTTAATATACCAAGTCGACAAAATTCATTAGTATCTTATTTGTCAAAAAAGAGCAAAACCATTATAGTGATTGAAATTGTGATAGCTGAAAAATTAGCATCAAACTCAAACGAGGCAACAGAAATCAACGTATCAATATTGATAAAATGGATCCTGACATTGCTAGATGATCCAAAAGGAATGTTATTCGGGTTGAAATAAAAAATAGAAACGATCCAAGCGAATTTAGAAGTAAGCGTAATCTAAAATCAAACAGTTCCAAGTTTTACAAACAAGTCTACTAGTGGGTAAATTGGATGTAGAAAGTTTGGAGAGGATTACCTGAATGATATGAGGTGGAACTGGAAGCCCCCAACGTATGTTGATAATCCTGTTCCTCTCCACCTTCCCCATCGTTTATGATTGATAATCCAGTTTCGAGAAATCTCGATGATAAGGGAGATCAAGTCGATGGGGATGGGGAGGATTCTATTTATTTACTAGTTACAAGGTGTGTGAGCTGGGTGTTGAGAAAAGCCTCTAACTCCTACCACAGAAAAATACCAAAGAAATTTACATGGAAAACTCTCAACTCGAAGAAAAACCACGGCCCACCAGAAAGAAATCCACTATTTAAAAATTTGTTACAATCACATAGAACAATTATCTCCCCGATCCCAATTACAAGAGCACTCTCTCAAAGCTTCTATGCTACTCACATGCTTTTCCCACTCTCAAACTAGAGAATACATAAAATTTAATTAGAGTTAGCACACCCAAGCTTAAAGTATTTCTAACTAAGACAACTTAAAACTAGAGGCATAAGCTCCTTTTATAAGCCTGGTGTCTATCCCCATTCTTCAATTTAACCAATGTGGGACAAACAACACTTCTAATATTTTGCCAAAACCCAATAAATTCCACCTTGGCAAGATATTTGAAGAATCACAACTTCTACAACATCCATGTCTTCACCGACAATCATAATTCTCAAGTTAGAGAACTATAATCTACTCCACTATGAAAAGTAGACCACTTGGAATACCACCTCCTGAGATTTTCCTTTTTTGTCACTTGTCGATAAACCTTAATGATATTCATGGTGCAATTTCCACATACTTGGCTCACTTATAAATCCTTTAACCATCAACATAACTTCCACCATACACCTTTCATAACCGCCAAGTCAATACTCATGTGCACACTTGTAGAATCGCTAACACACATCCTCTATCATGGTAAAGCGAACATACCACGAGGATGATTTTCATCTTTTTAGGAGGAAGTCACCATCTTGCCTGACTCTCCTGGTGAGAAAGACATTATCAGCATCTGATCTAGAGCCCTTTGATGAACTTGCTCTACTTTTTATGTACCCATATTGTCTACATGCCTAACAGTCTATCTCTTGCTTGAAAATTATCCTTTTTAACTTTTGCTGAAATCACTCTGGAACTGCACTAGAACACTATCACCGCTTAACTTGCACTTGTGTAATTCAGATTGAACCAACACATCCTTTGAAGGAACCCTCATGATAGAATCCTTGAGCGGAAACGGTATCATCCCAAAATTTCAATTCTTTCCATAATCACAACTTTACAGAGAAGAAGAAAAGTTATACATTTAAATGAAAAAAAACATACAACATGCTTGTGAAAAAATAAAATAAAATAAAATGTTACACTAAACCTCACCTTTGAAGACAAACTTCACGAATCTCTTCTCTGTGAAATTCACGAACATAAACAAAAAATGGCCAATTGGACACCACCAAAGAGACCTCAATATTCTCCAACAGAGAACCCAGGAGGTGTGGGCTCTGACTATTTTGGATTTAGAGAGGAAAAAATGAGAGGAAGAGAGAGCTTTTCTTGCAGAGAAGTCACAAAGCCTTTTTTTTTTTTTTTTCTTTTTGTGGGATGAAGAAGAACCACTTGAACTTCGGTTAACCACCCACATTAAACGTGGGTGGAGAGAAAAAAAGGAGAGGGATGTTATTTCTCTCCCATTAATTCAAATTAAATAAATAAAATTAATTTAAATTAATATAATATATATATATATATATATATAACTAATTTATTATACATATAACTATATGTTATATCACATATAAAATATAAACTATAGTTTCTATATTGTATCGAATACAATATAGCCTATAGTTTCAATTCTTCTCCTACTAATGACCTTTAATATAAATCACATTTATATTAAATTTAACTATATGGATCTGAATCATATAATTAGTATTTGACTCACATTCAAATATTTATTTCCTCTCGTAAATACTTAATAGTATAGTGTATCAAATACATTATAATAATTATATCACATATAATTAAAATTTAATTAATTATATCGGACATAATTAATTTTCTTAATTAATTTGAACAATTAAAGTTAATCTAAAAGTTGATTCTCATTTAATCTCATTGAGCTACCGAGGGGACTTCATGGACCTGTAGCTTGAAGTTCCAACGATACGTGAATAATTAATTAAACTCTTTAATTAAATTATTTACCATTTGTTAACTGTCTAGCATTCCATTAAAGACCGACAGTTGCACTCTTCACACTATAGACATATTTCTGTGTCCATTGGATATGACCAATCAACAGTACGATGACCCTTCACAAATTGCTCATAAGTACAGTTGGACCAAAATTATCATTTTTCCCTTGTAGTTACATCTAACTCCTTAAGTACTATTGATTCTCTAATGACAATAAATCATAGTCCAATTTATTGGGGTTGATGCCCTAAATCTTGTAGGGTTATGTAGTTTGTAAACACATGTATGAACAAACATTTTGTAATGTAATAATACGAGATATTTTATTCACTAATATATATGAAATATGAGATATTTTAATTGCATTAACCACAAACAAATAAACTAAGATCCCTGGTTATCGTGGTAAATTAAGCATGTATGTGGAGACATACAAGTGGATCATGCTTTAAATGATAACCTATATGGTCTGTAGTATATAGATAAAGGAAGGAAACTTTATCCTGCAGACGCTACAAGTATAGCCCGCTTTGTAGACATTATAAGTGTTGTAAAATGCTACAAATGGTTTGATCCTGACCATTCATGTATTAGACATGCGACCGGGGATGTTCTATACAAAGGAGTTTGTATAAGATTGGACCACGAAATGTTTTGCTTTGTTATATAACACCGTTCATGACAGAGACTTTCATTTCACTAGGATGACCAGACATGACCTTAATCCTGAGTGAGTGTAGAACTCCTGCCTATGAGGGTGGTCATTTGATTTACATAGGTACGAGTGGCCAGATCGTTGACTCAAACCTACCACTTTGGGGATTCGTCTGATTAGGGAGTTGGGAACTCAACTACACAAGACGAATTTCACTTTTTCTCTATATCAGGGGTAAGTAGATAAAATGCTCCCTTAAGGGTTTATTCTGGGGCTTGAACAATGTGGTGACACGCCTTTTCTTGGCTCGAGAAGGGTTTACTCATACTAAGACTATGATATTTTGTTCATTAGAGAAATCAATGGTACTAAGGAGTTAGATGTAATTACAGGGGAAAAAAGTAAATTGCCCCGACTATACTTACGAGCGATTTGTGAAGGTTCATTGTACTATTGACTAGTTATATCCAATGGATATAGAAATAAATCTGTTGCACGAAGAGTGCAGTTATCGGTCTTTAGTGGAATGCTCGATAGTTAACGGATGTTGGATATCGTGATTAAATAGATTAGTCAGTTATTCACTGAAGAAACTCTTATCAAAGAGTACTATGAGTGAAAGCAAGATCATTCCAAATTCATTGTGACAGAAATACAACATTCATAAATAAACACAGTAGTTATGCATTTCAGAACAAATTACGGCATGCTAAAAACAAATAAATACAAAGAACCAAAAGACTCACCTCTGAAGAACCTTTCTTTTGTCTTTCTCTCGGTCTCGTCAAGAAACAACACCTCTCGCTGTCACTACAACGCCTAGTCAATCATCCACCAAATCTCGCTGTCGCTTACCACCGAACGGTCTTTTATACGAACAAGCAGCAAGGAGGACACCACCACTTAGTGACCTTGGTATTCTCGGAGTGAGAATCCAGGAGGTATGAGCTTTGTTGGATTTGGTAAAAGGAATGAGGACACCACTACTCAGTGGTTGGGTAGCTGAGTTCTCAACTCCCCAATCAAACGAATCCTCAAAATGGTAGGTTTGAGTCGGCAATCTGGCCACTCGCACCCATGTGAATTAAAAGACCGCCCTCAAAGGCAGAAGTTCCCAACTCACTCAAAATTAAGGTCATGTTACCTATGGTCATCTTAGTGAAGTGAAGTCTCTGCCATGAATGACGTTATATAACGAGACTATAACACTTCGTGGTCCGGTCTTATACAAACTCCTTTATATAGGATGCGTCCGTTCGCATGTCTCCACATGAATGATCAGGATCAGACCACCTGTAGTAAGTTACAACACTTGTAACTCTCTACAAAGTGAGTCGCATCCGTAGTGTCACCTGGATAAGTTTTTCCTCTTATGTCTCTATACTACAGATTTTAGACCATTTTGGTTATCACTTAAGGCATGATCCACCTGTATGTCTCCACTTACATGCTTAAGTTACAATGACAACCAGGGATCTTAGTTTATTGGTTTGTGGTAAAGAAAATAAAACATCCCATGGTTCATAGACAATAGTGAAGGAAATATCATATATTATTACATCACAATTGTTTATTCAATACAGTGTTTACAAACTACAGGACCCAACGAGAGGTTAGGGCATCAACCCCAACAATCTTCCACTTGTCTAAAGCGAGTGAGGTGTACAATACAATAAGTACAAAACAATAAACTATGGCACTAAGGCCCAATACAAAATTCTTTCACTTGCCCTAGTTCAGCTGCGGGCGGTCCCGTAGACCCATGTTCTGCAGGTGACCCTAAAAAACTGTAGCCATGAGAGCCTTCGTGAACGAGTTAGCAACATTGTGCTCCAAAGCGACCTTCGTGATTATCACATCCCCTGCACTATCTTGTGGATGAGATGATACTTCCGCTCTATATGTTTGCCGTATTTGTGACTCCTGGGCTCTTTGGAGATCGCCACAGCACCACTATTGTCACAATAGTGGGTGATGGCCTAGACACGTCTAGAACAACTTCCAGTTCAGTTAGGAACTTCCTGAGCCAAACATGCTCCTTAGCAGCTTCACAAACCGCTATATACTCGGCCTCCATCGTGGAGTCGGTGATGCATCCCTGCTTAGTGCTTTGCCACACTACAGCTCCTCTGTTAAGAGTTAAAACTAACTTTGAAGTGGATTTTCGAGAATCCTTATCAATCTGAAAGTCAGAGTCCGTGTATCCAGTGAGGATCAAATCTTAGTTCCATACACAAGCATGTAGTCTCTCATTCTCCGAAGATACTTGAGGATGATCTTGACTGCGGCTCAATGACCCTCTTTTAGATTAGATTGATACCTACTGACAATCCCCACAATAAAGAAGATGTCTAGTCTAATATAGAGCATCACATACATCAAACTGCCAACGGCAGATGCATAGGGGCCCCCCGTCTCATCTCCTCAACCTCTTGAGGCGTCTTAGGACACATTTCCTTAGACAATGTAACTCCATGCCTAAAAGGCAGTAGTCCTCTTTTGGAGTTCTGTATCAAGTACTTGAGCAACATCTTGTCAATATATGATGCCTGAGACAGTATTAACACTTTGTTCTTTTGATCCCGAAAGATCTGAATACCAAGAACAAACTAAGCCTCTCCCAAATATTTCATATGGAATTGGGTCGCTAGCCAGTTCTTAACTGATGTAGTAGACCTACATCATTCCCAATGAGTAGGATATCCCCTACATATAATAGTAGGAAAACTACTAAACTGTTGATGATTTCCTTGTAAACACAAGGTTCATCAACATTTTAGTCCATAAATGGAGCGATTCAGTTTGCAAAGCTTTTGCTCTTGACCTTGGGCTATGAATCCTTCGAGCTGCACCATATAAATGATCTCCTTAAGATTACCATTCAGAAAGGTAGTCTTAACTTCCATTTTCCATATCTCATAGTCATAAAATGCGGCAATGGACAGGAGGATGTGGATAGTCTTTAAAATGGCAACAGGCGAGAAATTATCCTCATAGTCAACTCCCTCCACGTGGGTATAACCCTTTGCCAAAAGTATAGCCCTGAAGGTTTGTACCTTCCCATCAGCACCCCGTTTCCTCTTGTAGATCCATTTGTAGCCTATAGGTTTTACCCCATCAGGTTGATCTACAAGATCCCATATTGAGTTGAAGTACATCAACTCCATCTTGAGATGCATGTCTTTGACCTATTCATCCCGGTCAACATCCTCTATTGCCTTCTGATAAGACCACAGACCCTCAACCTCGCCATCGGCTACCATAGCCAGGATTTCCATGAAACCCATATAACGAACAGGTGGATTCGCAACCCTCCCACTACGTCAAGGTTTCCTCAATTCTTGAGGTGGAACTGATTTATCAGATGAACCACCATCACCAACTCTTACTAATGTAGCAGACCCTTCAACAACTCTTATTGAAGTTTCAGTAGTTTCGTTGGAAAGCTCATATAACACGATCTTACTATGTGAACTATGCTCCCTTATATGATTCTCCTTAAGGAAGGTAATGTTCGTAGACACAAACACTTTGTTTTTCGTTAGATCATAAAAGTAACCCCCTCGTGTACCTTTGGGGTAGCCTACAAAGAGGTAAAACCTCGACCGTGGTTCCAATTTCTTTGGATTACCCTCAAGCACATGTACTAGGCAATCCCATATGCGAAAGTGACGCAAACTAGCTTTACGCTCGTTCCACAACTCCAAATGTGTTCTTGCAACACTCTTGGAAGGAACAAAGTTGAGGGCATACACTGTAGTCTCCACTGAAAAACCCCAAAACGAGTCCAATAAGGAAGCTTAACTCATTATCGATCAAACCATGTCCAACAAGGTTCTGTTTCTCCTCTTCGCTACACCATTCTTCTAAGGTGTACCTAGCGCTGAGAGTTGGGAAATGATTCCATGTTCTATCAAATAGCTGTCTCTTATACACATCTAGATGTGTATAAGAGACAGGTCCTGTTTCTCCTCTCCGCTACACCATTCTGCTGAGGTGTACCTAGCGCTGAGAGTTGGGAAATGATTCCATGTTCTATCAAATAGTTTTGGAACCCCGAATCCAAAAACTCTCCACCCCGATCCGATCGAAGTGTCTTAATCCGTCCATCCAATGCATTTTCAACTTCAGACTTGAACTCTCTAAACTTTTCAAAGGATTCAAACTTCCGTTGCATCAAATAAACATACCAATACCTAGAGTAATCATCAGTAAAGATGATGAAATACTCATAGCTTCCCCGGGCTCGCACATTCATCTAACCACAAAGGTTAAATGCACTCACTCTAGAGGCTCTTTGGCTCGATAACCTTTTACAGTAAAAAACTTATAATCATCTTGCCTTCAAAGTAAGGTTGGCACACCGGTAAAGAATTTTCCTCTAACTCACTTAGTCATTCTTCACCAACCTCTCAATCCTATTGAGATTGATGTGCCCTAATCGAAGGTGCCAAAGTTGGGTATTTTCCTTTGGAGAAATCTTTTGTCATTTATTTTGAGTTACGACAATTTTAAACATCTCTATGTTATGGAGGGAACTCGTTGCTAATGACCTTAGCACATACAAGTTATTTTCCAAATTTGCTAAACAGATTTCAACTCCATCTTTATGAATAAACACTTTATTCAAATTGAAATTAAGAGTATAATTACACTGTATCAGACACTTTACAGAAATCAAGTTCCACTTTAACTCAAAAACTACATAAACATCATTCAAAATGAAACACTTCTTCTGTAAAGTAACCTAAAGCCCTCCCACTTCCACAGCTGAGGTGACGTGCCCGGTGCCACTTCGCATCATCATCTCTCCAGCCTCTAACTGCCGACAGGATCTAATCCCTTGAAAAGAAGAACAAACATGATTGGTGGCCCCAGAGTCAATAATCTAGGCAGAATCATCATTCTCCACTAAACAGGTTTCTAAAACTAATAAATCATATTTACCTTGTTTTGCTTTGGCCTTAGCCTTCTTCTTTTCCTTGATCCAGCGAGGATAATTCCTCTTCCAATGCCCATCCTGGTTATAATGGAAACACTTTTCTTTGTCTCCGGGCACTGGTCGCTCCCCACTGAGTGACAGGTTATTAGTTACCCGGTGCCTTCCCCTTCCCCTTACCACCCTTCTTCTTCTTCTTTCACTTGGAAGTGTTAGAAGTAAAAGGTGCAGACTTAGTTCCTGAGGTTGAACCTTTATGGAACTTCTATGAAGATGAAGCAACATTTGCCTCACCTACCTTCTTCTCCTTACTTTTCAATAAAGATTGGAATGTCTGCAACTCGTTGAGGAGAGTTTTAAGGGTATAGTTTCCTTTGTTCAGAATCGCATTGCTGATAAAGTGCAGAAAACTATCCGTAAACGAATGCAGGATTATGTTAACTTGGCTGCCCTCATCGATGCGTGACCCATTCATCTCTGCCACATTGAAGTAGACCATCATATTAAGCATATGTTCACAAATAGTGGTGCCTTCCTCCATTTTGAAGTTGAAGATGCATTGGAGAGCTTCATGTTTGAGTTGTCTAGACGGTTGTCCGAACATCTCCCGCAGGGACTTCATGATCTCACGCGCCGAGACAATAAGCTCATGCTTCTTGACCAAAATGTCATTAAGACTTGCTAAGATGTAAGCTCGGGTCTTCTCATTCGCCCATGTCCAACGCTCATAGTCCTCCCGAACATTTCGAATGGCATTTTGAGGTGGAATAGAAGAACATTCCTCCGTAAGGACAAACCGTAGGTCATCGATGATTAAAATTGTAGTGATTGTGTGTTTCCAACTAGCGTAGTTTTCACCAGTCAATTTGTCGGCACTTAATAGAGCTAATGTGGCCGTAGCCATAATTACATTGCTGAAAAATGAACAAAGTTAATAAGTTTATGCAATACCACATTTTAACACCAATTTTAGTTTTGGCAAAATAGTTTCCAAATATCCTAAGTGAAAAGACTTCTATTTCACACTAATGCCCCAGTGAGGTAGGACAAACGTCACCAGTGAGGTGATCAGATGCCCCTTCACTGGGATGAGAAACTCTCAACCATTGAGCAGAAATAACTCTTGTAACTGACCCTAACAGCCACCATTTTTCAGTCCATAACTGTTAACCCTTAATAATTTCGCGGAAGTGTAACCCCTCATTTTTTACCTTAGAGTCCTGCCCTAGCGCCCACCGTAGGAAAAAAGAAAATGAGGACAAGAGACTAAAGCAACCTTATCCTATATAGGAGATCAGATAAAGAGTCATGTAAAATTGTCATCCTATAGAGGGACACTCCTAGGGTGCCTCGAGACGATGCACATAAATGTTATCCAGCTTAACGAGAGAGACCGTGGAATATGTTGTCGCACGTCCCACTCCCACTTACTATGAACATTCTCTCCTTCACCTTGATATTGACCTACCCAAACACCATCCTTTAGGGGGACACTCCCAGGGGCCATAAGGCCGAGGATATATCTTACAGTGTGAACATAAAGGGAGAAATGCGAAGAGGTTTAAATGAAGTATCATATACCCCAAGTATCTCCCATTGAATGTTCTACTTAGGGGTTCATTAACTCAGACCATCCGACTATTGATTTTATCTAAGTCAGTTAATTTGCTTAAAAACAACTATTGTCTTTGAAATTAAACAAGTTCAAGTAGTCCCATTAAACTCTTTAACGGACTGTCCTCAAATTTGCATGCATGCATTAAATCTATCTAATTCACCTTTCCAAGCAGGTTCCCAGGTAGGGGTATTCCATTTCTGTCAGCTTAAATACCCCAGCCTAGACAGAACCTGTCCTAGACAAAAGGTCCTTTATAAATAGATTTGTTACACTTTTAATCTTTTGTTAGTCAATTTAATCCTATTAAATTAATTAAAAGATTAAACCTTAGGTTTCTGATCTCATTAGAACCATGATCTTAGGTCTATCTCCACCAAGTTTTAAAACACTTTTAAAACCAAGATTCAAGCCTAAGTTCACATGCATGTCTTTCTTATTGATTTTAGTTCTAATTTCCCTTATAACACTTATAAAAAAAAACAACCAAAACCCATACACATTGCCATGCACATCTAGGTATTTATAACACTTATAAATTTAACCTATGTGTCATGCTTCATGTAATGTCCATTCATTAATATATATAACATTTATATACTTGGTAATGAACAAAGCAAACATGATTCCATACACCCTTATACTATAACACTTATAATATAAAAATGATGCATGTTTATGCTTAATGCATGCATAAATATCACTCTTATATTATATGATGCATGAGCATGCTCTTATGTAATTTAAATCATGCGAACTCTAATCATAACTCTTACAATATAGAGACGATGCATGACCAATGCATAACCTAAGGTGGGATTTCAACTATATGGCATATCATATGACATATAATCAAACATACATCTTATGTACATTCACCAAAGACTAATGGATTGGTATGAATAGCCTAAAAAACAGAAATAAAATTCTATCAATTACATAACTCCATCGAGCAAACTAGTTCACAGGTGAATCGGGTCTTGAACTGCCCAGGCGAAGCCTCCCTGATCATTTAGTAAACAGGCCAAGTGTCCACGATCGTCAAGCTACGATCGAGTACCATTTACGATGCGATGAAGCATGAGGCACTCGATCATTTAGCGAACCAAATACAAACATGCAAGTTTAAACTATCGTTTAGATGACGACGTTGCTATAAAGCACGATCGTCTAGACGATCATAGAATAAGCACTTAAGTAACAATTTACTCCACGATCATGTAGTCAGGAACTAAGGGATGAAACTTGTTGAGCTACACGATCGCCTAGTGCGCATGCGTTCACCTTGCTACCAAGTATCACATACTCATCGATTGTTTACCCCATCATTTACACGATCTGACCAACACTTGGTTGCCTTCTTCCTCGAAGTACAGCACAACTCCTTGCCTTGAAGCCTCATCACGAGCGACTCACAATGACTCAAACTCTTTGAATTACAGACTCGATAGCAAGTTAATATGCCCAAAAACACATGAACCCTTACAATTAACTTTGAATGTAAGAGAATTAAATGACCAGAGGCATCATCCAAGAAAACTCCATTAATCCACATCCATAAAACTAATTAACATTTAAACAGAATGCAGACATGTTTCACCCACCAGGAATGCAAAGCTATTCTATACAACAATGGATTTGGAATATCAGAACCTAGCTTTGATACCAATTGAAGAAACTCTTATCAAAGAGTATCTATGAGCGGAAGCAAGATCGTTCCAAATTCATTGTGACAGAAATACAACATTCACAAACTTATGCATTTCTGAACAAATTACAACATGCTAAGAACTAATAAATACAAAGAATCGAAAGACTCACCTTTGAAGAACCTTTCTTCTGTCTTTCTCTCGGTCTCGTAAAGAAACGACACCTCTCGCTGTCACTGCAACGACCAGTCAATCGTCTACCAAATATCGTTATCGCTCACCACCGAACGATCTTCTATATGAACAAATAGTAAAGAGGACACCACCACTCAGTGACCTTGGTATTCTCAGAGTGAGAATCCAGAAGGTGTGGGCTCTATTGGATTTGGTAGAGGAAAGGAGGAAACACGATCGTATTCAACGACCAAGCAAGTGGGAGAGATTTTGTGTCTATCGTATATACGGATGCTTGATCGCATAGAAAAAGGTGCATGATGTTAAGGTAAACTTGTTCTCATACACGATCCTTTAGTAAAAGCTATACGATCGTGTAGGTCGACTGTACGTGTACACGATTGTTTAGGAAAACTTGAACTATCGTGTAAGCTCACGTTAGCTATACAATGGGCAATGTACAATTCGTGAAGCGATTATTCGATCTCTTAAAAATTATAACATTTTTCATTTTATCCTTGAGTTATGAAAAAACTGAATGCAATCCCCCACATTCATGCACGGTTATGGAGAAAACTACCAACAATTATCTCATAATTGTTTAATTATAAATAAATATAATAACTAACTTATCATATTATATTTATAACCTATAGTTTTAATATCATATCATATACAACATATAAACCATAGTCTTTTTCTCCTCCACTAGATATAAATCATATTTCTTTCATTTTCCTCTAATTAATGTATCTCATACATCATGTCAACTATATCATATATAATTGACCAATTTAATCATAGCATATATAATCAAACTACCTCTTGTCAATTTGCACGCTTCAAATTGACCCAAAAACTTATTCTCAACTTAAATCCATTGAGCTATCAATGGGACCTTATGGATCTATGGCTCGAAGCTCCAATGGTATGTGAATAGCTAACTAAACTCTTTAGCCACGAGATCCACCATCCGTTAACTGCCAGACACTCCACTAAAGACCGACAACAACACTCTTCTCACCACAGATATATTTTAGTGTCCATCGGATATAACCAATCAATCATACGATAACCCTTCACAGATGCTCGTAAGTACAGTTGGGCCAATTTACCATTTCCCCTGTAGTTACATCTAACTCCTTAAGTTCCACTGCTAATGAACAATACAACATAGTCCTACTATGTGTGGACACCTCTCGGGCCATGAGAAGATGTGTAGTGCAACGTCGTTCAAGCCCCAAAATCAGCCCTTAAGGGAGCAATCTATCTCTTTACCTTTGCTTCGGGAAGGAGTGAATTCCATCTTGTGTAGCTGAGTTCCCAACTCCCCAATCAAACAATTTCCTAAAGTGGTATTAAAACTATAGGTTATTAATATATTATTTATTTATAATTAAATCAATTATAGGATAATTGATTTCAATTTTTTCTTTTAATAACCAACTTAGTGGGAAGTTGTGATCAACTATGGTAACTAATGGATAAAATGAAATTCATCTTCATTTTTTGATAAACGATTGATAATTGAACGCATTTTTACCAAATAGCTATACGATGGTTTGAGAGAGTAAATGATCGTGCATAAAGTTTTCTATACGATAAACACTCGTTTCTAAACGATTGAGTCCCAAGACTACATAATAGTCTTTCATTTTCTCCCACCTACTCGATCGTCTACACAATCATTCAATTCCTCATTCTCTCTACCAAATCCATATAGAGCTCACAACTTCTGGATTCTCACACCGAGAATACCAAAGTAGCCTCGTGGTGGTGTCTGCTTGCCGTTTGAGGGTTGAGTGTTACTCGTTGGTGTTCGAGAAGATTGTTGTGTTGTTGAGCATTTGTGCTATTTGATCGAGGGACACGAGAAGAAAAGTTCTTCAAGTGTATGCTTACTCGATCTTTCATAATTTCCTTTGGAAGTATGCTGTAATTTCAAGTCTATGCATAACTGTTACTGTGAGATTGTAAATGTGTATGTTCTGTCACAATGGTGTTTGAAACGATCTTACTTCCGCTCACTGGTTCTTTTTGTTAAGAGTTCCTTCACAACTATGATCAAACTTCTCTCAGGCCGGGAGAGGGTGTGGTGCCACATAGTTTAAGCCCCATAATCAACCCTTAAGGGAGCAATTTATCTACTTGCCCCGACATTGGGGAATGAATGAATTTCATCTTGTGTAGCTATGTTCCTAGCTCCCCAATTAGATGAATCCCAAAAATGGTAGGTTTATTGAGGTGGCGATCTGGCCACTTTCACTCATACAAATCAAAGGACCGCCCTCATAGGCAGGAGTTCATAACTCACTCAGGATTCAGGTTATGTTACCTATATCATCTTGGTGAATTGTAAATCACTATATCCTTGCTCACATGTCCCCACATAAATGATCAGGATCAATTCATTTGTAGCACTTTACAACAATTGTAACACCTACAAAGCGAGCCATACTTGTAGTGTCACCAGGATAAGGTATCCAACCTTATATATCCATCTACTACAGACCATTTAGATTATAACTTAAACATGATCCACCCATGTGTCTCTACATACATGTTTAAGCTACAAGATAACCTTAGATGTTAGTTTATTGGTTTTGGTTAATACAACTAATTTTGAAATAAAACATCAAATATTTTATTACATAAATAAAATGCTTGTACATTACAAATACAGACTATAGGATCTTACGAGATTTAGAACATCAAGCCCAAGAATATCCCACTTGACCTAAAGCTAGTGGGGCGTACAGTGTAAAAGTTAAACTGTGACTCTTAGGTTCTCAGTAATTAGCCACAATACCACTATTATCACAATAAAGTGTGATAGGTTTTGACATGTCTGGAACAACTTCCAGATCCGTCAAGAATTTCCTGAGCCAAACAACTTCCTTAGCAGCTTCACAAGCCGCTACATACTCGATCTCCATAGTAGGGTAAGCAATTCACCCTTGCTTGATACTCTTTCAGACTACTGCTCCTCCGTTAAGAGTTGACATTGATCCCGATGTGGATTTCCTAGAATCTTTATCAGTTTGAAAATCAGAGTCCATGTATCCAGTTAGGATCAGATCCTTAGAACGATACACGAGCATCTAGTCCTTCGTTCTCCGTAGATACTTGAGGATATTTTTAACGATGGTCTAGTGATCAAATCATGGATTATACTGATATATACCGACTATTCTTACTGCATAGCAGATGTTAGTTCTCGTACATAACATCGTATACATCAGGCTGCCAATAGCCGATGCATAGGGGATCCATCTTATTTCCTCGACCTCTTAAGGTGTCTTAGAACATTGTTCCTTAGACAATACAACTCTCATGCTTGAAAGGTATCAAGCATATCTTGGAATTCTGCATCGAATACTTGACAAGCATCTTATCAGTATACGATGCTTAAGATGAAGCTAGCGTTTTATTCTTTTGATCTCTAAAGATTTGAATTTCTAGAACAAAATGAGCCTTTTCCAAATCTTTCATTTGGAATTGGGTCGCTAGCTAGTTCTTAACTTCAGTCAATAGACCTACATCATTCCCAATGAGTAAGATATCATCTGCATATAACATTAAGAAAGCTACTAAATTGTTGATGATTCTCTTGTATACACAAGACTCATCAACATTTTGATCAAAGCTATAAGATTTGATTGCAATATAAAACCTTATATTCTAAGATCAAGAAGCTTTCTTCCCATAAATTGACCGATTAAGCCTGAAAACCTCTTGCTTTTGACCTTGAGTTATGAATTCCTCGGGCTGCTCCATACAAATAGTTTTCTCAAGATTGCCAATCAGAAAGGTTGTCTTGACGTCCATTTGCCAAATCTTATAGTCATAATATGAGGCAAGGACAGGAGGATTCTGATAGAATTCAGCAAGGCAACATACAATAAAGTCTCCTCATAATCAACTCTTTCATCCTGGGTATAACTCTTTACCACCAGTATAGCCTTGAAGGTTTGTATCTTCCTATCAATACCTTTTTTTCTCTTGTAGACCCATTTGTAACCTATAGGTTTTACCCCATCAGGTTGATCTATACGATCTCATACTTAATTTGTAATGACCTGACCCCCTAAGACTTAAGTTAGGCCGTTACTAAATACATGCATGCATGGAACTCAAAACGACACTTGGTTATGGCGAAATAAATGCTAATTAAATAAGGTAAATTTAAAAGACTTTCATTAAATTCAAATACTAAATCAATAACAGAGTACCCATAAATCATAAAGGATATAAATAAGTCTGAAAAAACGATTCTTAAAAGTAAGTTTTAAACGTCAAAACTAAAAATTAAGAGAAACATAAAAAGAACTTTAAATCTCATGATGCGGAAGCGTAAAAACTAGTCCCAGTGGCTCGATCACGAATTCCGCTTGTCCATCGCCAGTGCATCTCTACCCTTACATGAAACAACAACATGAGAAAGAATGAGTATAAAATATTCAGTAAGTAACCCTACAACTGAGATCAGGCTAGGCATCTATGTCGTCTAAATACCCACCTCTGGTGAAACATATACATTGCTCTAGTCCTCATGGGACACATATACATATGAAACAAGAAGAAGACTAAGTTCTATCCTACTGTAGTTAAGTATGCCCACTATCTCTGGTGAATCCCAAAGAAGACACAAATTGGTGAATCCCAAAGGAGACAAAAATTGGTGAATCCCGAAGGAAACAAAAATTGGTGAATCCCGAAGGAAACACAAAATGGTGAATCCCGAAGGAAACACAAACTGGTGAATCCCGAAGGAAACACAAACTAATGAATCCCGAAGGAAACACAAAATCTAATGGGCATCTAACTAATCAGTATGGACATTTGTACAGTCTCAACATCATAATCATCACTGTACGAATCTATGACATATATATAAACCTCAACATCATGGCTCTACAACATACACATATACCTCAACATCATGGTTCTACAACATACATGTATACCTCAACATCATCATATCAAATACAACCATGGAAGCACATACAATCTCATACTAGCATTCAAGTGTCTATGTGCATAAATAAATAATTCGGATCTCGTAACATAACATACTTTGATCATGTTATACTATCAATCTATCACGTTGTCATTCTGCCATACATTCATTTATCATGCTAGCATACATCTAATGTCTGGCCCGTGGGCAATTCCAGTAGTAAGATTACTTACCTTGATATTAGGTCGAACCAAAAAGCAATTGAATCTTTGTGAAATTCTTGAATCCTTAATCAAGCCTAAACATAAACCAAGCTTTGATTAATAGTTAAGGCCAACTTCCAAACATCCAAATATTACAAAATATTTCCAGATAACCTTACCTAAGGTGTGGTCCAATTCGAATTCACCTTCCAAGCCTCCAATTTTAAGCCCAAATAATTAACAAACCAAAGTCTTCTTCATCTTGAATGAAATTCTTGAATCAACCCCCTAATCATAATTTGAAATCAGGCTTACATGATTAAAGCTTGAATCAAATACATACTTCACTACCAATGTCTCAAATAAATTATCCATATGTAGCTTCGTAAAAAAAAAATCACTTCCAAATGACTTTACCAAAATTTCTCAACAACTAAAATTAATCCACAAGAGGGTAAATCAAAGCAAAACACTTATTAAAACTCGCTAAAACAAACTCTAACTTCACACTGAACAAACACATCAATACCTTCACAAACTGAATCCAAAGTTGAAACACAATGGGTATCAACCCAATTAGATGACAAAAGTAAATGAGTATTCAAGAACAACCGAACTAACCTAAATGGCAGAAATCTTACTCAAATCGATAGATCCAGTGACGACAAGAAAGCTAACTACGCTTTGAGCGTGGTGGACTGAGGGTCAAGAAGAAACTGATTGCGGCGGTTGGGCGCATCGAACCGGGCTCACGAACGTGAGGAAGAGAAGTGGGGGGGTGTGGGTTAAGACTTTTTATAAAAAAAAAAAACAAACAAAATAATAGATAATAATCAATAGACAAAAAAGGAAATGAAATAGTAATTAATTTACTGTCCTTTCCGTTTTATACTACATTAAGATTCCTTGTCCATTTCAAAGAAGAAAATTAATTCAATGGCCATTATTCCAATTTATGAATGAATTTCACGCCAATCTAAATTCTCATCATTACATTTGAGTCCAAAAATTCCAAAATCCCTCCAACTAATAAGATAGTTGAATTCCAAATATATGATAAAGTTATGTGAATTACATTATACTAAAACAATGTGCGGGGTTTACACTTTCTATCCTCCTCAAGACTTTTCGTCATCAAAAAGATTCATTTTGAAAAAGCTTGGTACTGGGCTTCATTCAGCTTCCTCTCACTCCAGGTAGCCTCCTGAACTGGTGATTCTACACTGCGACTCATTCAACAAAAACATAATTTCCTCACGGGCCTACGTCTTTACGTCTACTTGGACAAAATCTAACAGGCTTCTCCCTGCGCAACTCATAGTTGCTCATTCAACTATAAGGCTGCTGTAAGTCACTAACATCGGGAATGATCTGTCACAGTACTTCCTTAGCATTGAAACATGGAAGACATGTTGAATTGAAGACAGTGCTGGGGCGAATTGCCCAAGACGATAAGCTTTGGCCAACTTGTTCCAGGACCTCGAAAGGTCCAATGAATCTCAGACTCAACTTTCCCTTTCTGCCAAACCTCAGAATACCTTTCATGGGTGCCACTTTTAAGAACATTTTCACACCAGTCTCAAATTCCAGGTCCTTACGTCTTACATCGACATAGCTCTTCTATTTACTCTGATCTGTTTGCATACGAGCCCTGATCTTCTGTATTGCCTCATTCGTAGTCTGCACCAATTCAAGTCCTAACAATTTCCCTTCTCCTACCTCACCCCAACATACTGGAGACTTGCAACTCTTTCCATATAGGACCTCAAATGGCAATGAGCCAGTGGCAATCTGATAGCTATTATATGCGAATTCCATTAAATGCAGGTGAGAGTCCCAACTCCCTAAAAACTCTAATGCACAAACACACAACATATCTTCCAATATCTGGTTCAGACGTTCTATTTGACCATCAGTCTATAGGTGAAAAATTGTACTGAAATCCAATTGAGTACCCAATGCTAACTGGAGACTCTTAGGAAAAAAAACTAGATGCAAAGCGAGGGTCATCGTTTGACATAGCTAAAACTAGTATCAAAAGAGGTGTAACAACCCTTTCCATAAATAACTATGAAACTTAAGATGTTGAAAATCAACAACACTTCTACACATCCAAGCTGAGAACTGTGAAAACGGTCATGAAGTTAAGAAAGTCTTATATACTAAAAACATATATCTGAGCCTACCATGTCACAGGGAAAACTTCATATGTGCAGTGAAGAAACTGGTCATACTATATAATGCATCATCTGAAGATACGTACAAGAACAAATTTAGTCAACTGAAAACTGCTTTTACTCTAGAAGCGCCAACTGTGATGTCTTTCCTAGGGTCTACATGTATGAGAATAACTCTGTCTAATTAAGTCTCACATTCATGAGAAACTCATCATAAGGCTCTATGCTGTCACGAGCTATAAAACTTGCTTGAGCCATCCTCATATTATTCTTTAGGCTTGAAACAATCACATATCATTACTTAGACCTCGCTGCGAACGAGTCCAGAATACCCCCCGAAAATGAGGTTTTGAATTCCCTGGATGTTAAAGCATAAGTCAATTGATAATACATTTTTATAACCTCGTAATAACCGTAATTGATCCTTGAAGTCATTTTTTTTAACAATAAAACCTTCTTGATTCATAAGTCCTAGCTTGGATTACTCATACTCCCTAAAGCTAGTTAACTCATTGCCTATGCAAGAGAATACATACTACCTTGTAATGCTCCAAACCCACTTTTAGTAACTTTTTACTATCAACTCAACTTTATTGACAAGTCTATCTTTTATACCAATGGTTATATTGGAAGATCCAACTTACTTACTTTTGTGCATATACCATTATTGTCTACCTCGAGTGGATTATTTTCTTTTCTCAATCAAATTGATGTTCTTGCTAGTTCATGTTTCCAACACTTGCACACAAAGTCAAAATCCCTTAAATCTTACTAATGCCCTCAATGTTTTACGTCTTAACTAATGAAGCCTCAACATACCATATCAATAGTTCTTGAACATCTACTGTTACTTGTAACTCCATTTTAACTTATTCCTTCTCAACCTTCTATTTCGGTAACAGATTCTTGTGTTAAAAAAAAGTTCCATACCAATCACCTACATAAGCTATCTTTCCATCTAATATATATTGTCCTAAAGTTCCACATGATAATGAGATATTTTTCTTTTACACTAAAACAAATTCCTTGTAACCTCTCATATCATACCTCCAAACCATACTTAACTGGGAGTTTTGAACACATTAAATTCATTTCTATTTCCAAAAGAGTAAACTTTCTTGGATACTTTTTTTTTCCACTTTCCAAGTGGAACATAATCTCTTTACTAAAAGTATATTTACTTAACTCCTCCATAAATCTTATCTCTCTCACTAAAAATTTCCATCTTGTAGAATTCTCCTTTGCCAATTTTCATGCTTTTAGATTTTGAAAGACTTTTGTTTGTTCAAATTTGCCCAACTTGGATCTCCTCATCACAATAATGCTATGGATTTAATCTAGGTACTCTAAAATAATCCTTCAACCCAAACAAATAACACTTTGCTTTATCCCCTTTAAGTCTAAACTTATGTCCAGCTATTTTGGCTTCCTTTAATGACATAACTTAGCTAGATATTCCAAAATCATCCTTAATATCAGTACACATACTTTACCTAATCCATCAAGTCGTAATATTACCAAAGTGATTATCTTATTAGTCCTTCCAAGATTCCTCTCAAAATGATTGGTTTTAATATCTTAGAACCTTAATAAATCCATAGTCTTTTCTTTTTCTCCTTTTTATCCATAAAACAACTTTTAACCTTATACTTGAGTATATGGCCTGTGAATAAATTTATTTGTACTAACACCAATTGCACTACTTAACAAAAAAAACATAACACTAGTCTTTAGTGAATTCTTATCTAGACAATTGAATTCCTGGGCTTAAACATATACATACCTTTATTTGTAAACTGTCATGACTGTACATAGTTTCATCAACCTTTAAGATCTCTGAACTGAGGTATATGTATTTTTTTCGTTTCTAACATAATTTCCATGAGATAAACTAGTGCCAAGTGACCTCATAATTTACTTTATTTTATTTTCCTCCTTTTGTAGTGTCGTACCTGATAATCCTCTTATAATAACTTCTAACAAGTCACTGACCTAGCATTAGAGCATAACTGGTGCATTTAAGCTAAACATATATTTTAATGCACAACTATCATAAAACTTGTAATTAATGAGACATACCTAGCGATGACGAGGGATCCGTTACTGGGCCACAGGGACTATCTAGACTTACGTAGTAAGTCGGTCTACAAAACCCAAAATATGGGCTCTGATACCAACTGTAACGAACCGACCCCCTAGGACTTAAGTTAGGCCATTACTAAATACATGCATGCATGGAACTCAAAATGACACTCGGTTATGGTGAAATAAATGCTAATTAAATAAGGTAAGTTCAAAAGACTTTCATTAAATTCAAATACTAAATCAATAGTAGGGTATCCATAAATCATAAAGGATAATAAATAAGTCTAAAAAATGATTCTTAAAAGTAAGTTTTAAACGTCAAAACTAAAAATTAAAAGAAATATAAAAAGAACTCTAAATCTCATGACGAGGAAGCGTAAAAACTAGTCCCAGTGGCTCGATCACGAATTCCGCTTGTCCATCGCCAGTACATCTCTACCCTTACCTGAAACAACAACATGAGAAAGAATGAGTATAAAATACTCAGTAAGTAACCCCACTACTGGGGTCAGACCAGGCATCTATGTCCTCTAGATACCCACATCTGGTGAAACATATACACTTCTCTAGTCCTCATGGGACACATATACACATGAAATAAGAAGGAGATTGAGTCTTATCCTACTGTAGTTAAGTATGCCCACTACCTTTGGTAAATCCCGAAGGAGACACAAACTGGTGAATCCCGAAGGAAACACAAACTGGTGAATCCCGAAGAAGAAGACGTAAACTGGTGAATCCCGAAGGAAACACAAATTGGTAAATCCCGAAGGAAACACAAAATCTAATGGGCATTTAACTAATCAGTAAGAACATTTGCACAGTCTCAACATCATAATCATCACTGTACGAATCTATGACATACATATAAACCTCAACATCATGGCTCTACAACATACATGTATATCTCAACATCATCAGATCAAATACAACCATGGAAGCACATACCATCTCATACTAGCATTCAAGTGTTTATGTGCATAAATAAATAATTCGGATATTGTAACATGACATACTTTGATCATGTTATACTATCAATCTATCATGTTGTCATTCTACCATACATTCATTTATCATGCTAGCATACATCTAATGTCTGGCCTATGGGCAGTTCCAGTAGTAAGATTACTTACCTTGATATTAGGTTGTACCAAAAAGCAATTGAATCTTTGTGAAATTCTTGAATCCTTAATCAAGCCTAAACATAAACCAAGCTTTGAAATTAATAGTTAAGGCCAAATTCCAAACATCCAAATATTACAAAATATTTTCAGATAACCTTACCTAAGGTGTGGTCCAATTCGAATTCACCTTCCAAGCCTCCAATTTTAAGCCCAAATAATTAGCAAACCAAAGTCTTCTTCATCTTGAATGAAATTCTTGAATCAACCCCCTAATCATAATTTGAAATTAGGCTTACATGATTAAAGCTTGAATCAAATACATACTTCACTACCAATGTCTCAAATAAATTATCCATATGTAGCTTCGTAAAAAAAAAATCACTTCCAAATGACTTTACCAAAATTTCTCAACAACCAAAATTAATCCACAAGAGGGTAATCAAAGCATAAAACTTATTAAAACTCGCTAAAACAAACTCCAACCTCACTGAACAACACATCAATACCTTCACAACTTGAATCCATAGTTGAAACACAATGGGTATCAACCAATTGATGACAAAAGTAAATGAGTATTCAAGAATCAACCGAAAACAAACCCAAACGGCAGAAATCTTACCCAAATCGATAGATCCAGTGACGGAAAAATCTAACGACGCTTGAGCAGTGGTAGACGGAGGTCATGAAGAAGAAACTGACACGGCGGCTTTGGGCGGCGTCGAACGGGCTTACGAACGTGAGGAAGAAAAGGGGGTGGGCTTTGACTTTTTATATTAAAAAAAAAAACACCAACAACAATAATAATAATAAAACAAAAAAGGAAATAAATATAATTAAATTTACTTCGTTTTATACTATTAAATTCCTTTCCGTTTCAAAAGAAAATTAATTCCTGCCATTAATTTCCAATTTGAATAATATCACGCCAACAATTAAATTTTCGCACTTACACTTGAAGTCCAAAATTCCAAAAATTCCCTCCAACTAATAACAATTACTGAAATTCCAAATAATAAAGTTACTGAAATTACATTATTACTAAAAAAATGTGCGGGGTGTTACAGAATTGAAGTACATTGACTCCATTTTGAGATCCATAGCTTTGATCCACTATTTTTTGTCAACATTCTCCATTGCCTTCTTGTAAGATAATGGATCCTCAACATCTTCAACGGTTATCATAGTTAGGATTTTAGTTAAACCCATGTAACGGACAAGTGGGTTCGCAACCCTCCCACTGCGTCGAGGTTCCCTCAACACTTCAGGTGGATTTAACGTACTAGATGACCTGACTTCAACAACTCTTGTTGAAGGTTTAGTAGTGTCTTTGGAAATTTCATTCAACACAATCTTACTGCGGGGCTTGTGCTCCCTTATGTGGTCTTCTTCATGAAAAGTAGCATTTGTCGATACAAACACTTTGTTTTCTTGTGGGTCAAAGAAGTAACCACCTCTCATTTCTTTGGGGTGGCCCACAAATAGGCATAATTTTGAACAAGATTCCAATTTCTTAGGATTAACCTCAAGCACATGCGCTGGGCAACCCTAGATTCTAAAATGACATAAACTAGCTTTAAGCATCTTAGTGTTATGAGGACTTTAGTAGCTAACGATCTTAGCACATATAAATTATTTTTCAGTTCAACTGAATAAATATCGACACTGTTCATAGAAATAAACACTTTATTTACAAGAAAATTAATGTGATATGATTGTTCTAGCAAACATTTTACAGAAATTAAGTTCCTCTTTAAACCATGAACTATATATACATTTTCTAATAAAATGACTTCATTCTGTAAAGTCAACTAGAGACTTCTCACTGCCACAACTGAGACAATGTGCCCAGTTCCAACACACATCGTCATTTCACCAGCATCAAGTTGCCGCCAGAAACTAATTCCTTAAAATGAAAAACAAACGTGGTTAGTGGCGCCAAAATCTACAATTCAGATAAAATCACCATTCTCTACTAAACATATTTTCAATATAAGCAAATCAAATTTACCTTGCTTGGCCTTCTCCTTTTCTACCAAGTATTTGGGACAATTCATCTTCTAATGCCCATATTGGTTACAATGGAAATAGATTCCCTTTGTAACCTTTGCTTTCTTTTGAGCAACGACCAGGGGGTTAGCTTTCCTATTTCCACCTTTCTTCTTCTTCCACTTTTTATTGCCGAAGGAAGACGGTACAAACTTTGTCCTAGAGATCGAACCTCTGTGGAACTTCTTAGAGGATGAAACAATATTTGCTTCACCCTTCTAACCCTTTCTTTTCATCAAGGACTAGAAGGTATGTAGCTCGTTAAATATGGTGGTTAGGTTGCAGTCAATCATGTTCAAAACAACATTGCTTCAGAAATGAATGAAACTTTCAGGTAAATATTCCAAAATGAAGCTAACCTGGCTGGCTTCATCAATGACGGACCCATTCATCTTCGCCATGTTGAAGTGGACCATCATTGAGAACATGTTCTCTAATAGATACCCCTTCTTGTATAAGAACATTGAAGATATATTTGAAAGCGTCATGCCTAAGCTGTGTGGACGGTCGTCTAAACATTCCCTTCTAGGACTTCATGATCTCGTGGGTCGTGGGCATGGGCTCATGATTCTTGGACAAGACTTCAGAAAGACTAGCAAAGATGTACACTCGACCCTTTTTGTTTGTCCATGTCCATTGCTCACATGCTTCTTGAACATTTCAAACAATATTAGGAGTTGGAATGGGAGGACAGTCCTCCATTAGGACAAAACAAAGGCCATCGATTATTAAAATTATGATGATCGTTCCATGATATGTAGTTTTTGCCAGTTAATTTATCAGCGGCGAGAAAATTTAAAGTAATGGTAGCTATTGAAACAAATTTGCTGAAACATACAAATTATTTATAATTAGTTTATTTACATTACACCAGTAAGACAACCAATCAGTTTTTAGCAAAATAGTCCAATGTACCCTAAGTAACATCTATTTTGCAATGATGTTTCAATGAGGCATGACAACATTCATCATAGAGGGATCATGTGCCCCTTCACTGAAATGAGATATTATCAACCATTAGACAAAAACAACATTTTGTCACTGTAACTAACAATCACCATTGTTCGATCCAGAATTTGTTAACTTGCTTAACAATTCTTGTAAGTGTAACCCCTCATTTTAGGTTCTAGAGTTCTACCTCAATGAGCCAACCATAGGGAAAGACCGGTTAGGACATGAAACTAAAGCAACCATATCCATTTATGGAGATCAAATAAAGCATCATGCAAAAATGTCATCCTTTAAGGAGACATCCTCGTAGTACACGGTGCTATGAGACCCTGCACGAAAACTTTACTTCAACCTAATGAGAGGGACCGAGGGATGTGTTGTCACACATCCTGCTCCCACTTACTATAGACGCTTTCTTCATTCACCTTGCTATTGATCTATACAAATATCACCCGTAGGGGGACACCCATGGTGCCTCGAGGTCAAGTATAGACCTCATGATGTGAATTGTAAGGAGAAACGTAGTATCATACACCAAATTTTTCTCCTACTAAGTATTTTACCTAGGGTTAATTAACTTAGGAAAATTCGGCTACTGATTTTATCTAAGTGAATGTTTAATTCTCCCCCCCCCCCCCCCCAAAAAAAAAAAAAAAAAAGCATTTGTCTTTGGATAGTTAAACAATTTTGATAAAGGTCTATTAAACTCTTTGATAAACTTTAATCAAACTTGCATGCATGTAGTAAATTTATCTAATTCACCTTTTCAAGTAAGTATTTAGGTAGGGGTGTTATGTTTCCGTCAACTTAAATATCCCAATCTAGACAAGACTCGCCTTAGACAAAATGTCCTTTATAGATATATTTGTTACATTGTTAATCTTTTATTAAGATTAATTTAATCCTATTAAACCGCTTAAAAGATTAAACTAAGATTTCTAATCTCATTAGAAACGTGATCTTAGGTCTCATATTTTAAAACAATTTTAAAAGATGATTAAAACCTAAGGTTTGCATGCAACTCTTAATTATTGATTTTAATTTCTAATTCCATTTTGTTATAACAATTATAAACAAAAGAAATAAATTAAAACCATACATTGCATACTTTGACAAACTTTAGTAAATTATAACATTTATATAATAAAGTAATGAAACATACAATAGCATACATCCATATATATATTGAACTATATATTATAATACTTATAATATAAATGATGCATGGATATGCTTTGAATGCATGTGGCATGCATATATTATAACATTTATACTATATGATGCATGAGCATGCTATATAGTTTAAATCATGCATATACAAATATTATAACACTTATAATATAAAATGATGCATTAAATTAAATGCATAACCTATGGTGGAATTTTATACTATATGGCATATTATATGACATATATATAAAATTAAAACATACATGTATAATTAATTAACAAAAATTATTGAATGGGGATTGGACACTAAATAATTAATGAAATTTATATAACACTTATATTAATTTAATTAACCAACCTATTAACTATTACAAGAAAAGATTTCAACTGGTTCAAATATAAGCAAACCAAGCCTTGAACCACTCGAACCGGACTAACCAACCATCAAACCAAAACTAAATCAGTCGAATTAATTGAATCGCAACTGAACCAAGTGAACCACGAACTGAATCGGACCAAAACTGGTTGGTTCTTTCCGCATCACAGTGTTGCAACGCTACAGAAAGAACTCAACGCTATTCTTCATCGCAGCGTTGCAATGTTGCGGTACAGTCCCGATTGTACTGCTGCGGATTCCATCGATTCTCCACCGAAATTGGTCCCAATTTCTCCAGATCCACACCAGAAAAGCCACGATCGGTTGAAGGACTAATAAACACAGACTCGATTGCATAGAATATGCCCCAAAACATGGGCCTTTACATACCAAAAAATAAATTAAAGCAGTAAAATAGTGCCAATAAAAAAAATCCAACAATTTAAAAAACATACATTTTTAAACGACCATCTCACATAAAAATTGCATAATGCACATATTTAAGCACGATAAAATCAATTACAAAAATAAAATTCGGGATCATAAACCATGCTCTGATACTAATTAAAGGAACCCTCACGATAGGATCCTTGAGCGAAAGTGGGATCGTCCCAAAATTCCAATTCTTTACAGAATCACATTTTTACATAGAAGAAGAAAAATTATGCATTTAAAGGAAAAACATAAAACATGCTTGAGGGGGAAAAAAGTTACACTAAACCTCACCTTTGAAGACAAACTTTACGAATCCCTTCTCTATGAAATTCACGAACAGAACAAAAAATGGTCAATTGAACACCACCAGTTGGAGACCTTAATATTCTCTGGTGGAGAACCTAAGAGGTGCAGACTTTGACTTTTTAGATTTAGAGGGGGGAAATTAAGAGGAAGAGAGAGTTTTTCTTGCAGATAAGTCACATAACCTTTTTTTTTTCCCTTTTTGCAGGAGAAGAAGAACCACTTGAACTTCCGTCAACCACCTACATTAAACGTGGGTGGAGAGAAAAAATGAGAGGGAAGTTATTTCTCTCTGATTAATTTAAATTAAATAGATAAAATTAATTTAAATTAATATATAGAATTATATATATAGTAACTAATTTATCATACATATAGATATTGTGAAATAAATATAGCCTATAATTTCAATTCTTCTCCTACTAATAGCTATTAATATAAATCACATTTATATTAAATTTAACTATATGAATCTCAAATCATATAATTAATATTTGGATCACATTAAACTATGTATTTCCTCTCATAAATACTTAATATTATAATGTATCAAATTCATTATAGTAATTATATCACATATAATTAAAATTTAATTAATTATATCATATATAATTAATTTCCTCAATTAATTTGAACAATTCAAATTAATCCAAAAACTGATTCCATTTAATCTCGTCGAGCTATCGAGGGGACCTCATAGACCTATAGCTTAAAGCTCCAACAGTACGTGAATAATTAATTAAACTCTTTAATTAAATTATTTACCATATGTAACTTTTGGATATTTCACTAAAGACCGACAGTTGCACTCTTCACATTACATATATATTTTTGTGTCTATCAGATATAACTAATCAACAGTACGATGACCCTTCATAAGTTGCTCATAAGTATAACTGGGCCAAAATTACCGTTTTGCTCCTATAATTACATCTAACTCCTTAAGTACCACTGATTCCTCTAAGAAACAATAAATCATAGTCCAACTATGATCAAGCCCCTCTTGTGCCAAGAGATGGTGTGACGCCACATTATTCAAGCCTCAAAATCAGCCATTAAGAGAGCAATTTATCTGTTTGCCCCGACATTGAGGAAAGAGTGAATTTCATCTTGTGTAGGTTGTGTTCCCAACTCCCTAATCAGACAAATCCTCAAAATGTTGTTGAGTCGACGATCTAGCCACTCTCACTCATACAAATCAAAGGACCGTCCTTACAGGCAGGAGTTCACAAACTCACTCAGGATTCAGGTCATGTTACCTATGGTCATTCTGGTGAAATGTAAGTCTCTATTATGAACGACGTTATATAATGAGACTAAATATTTCGTGGTTTAGTCTTATACAAACTTCTTTGTATAGTATATCTCTGCTCACATGACCCCACATGAATGATCAGGATCATACCATTTGTAGCACTTTACAACAATTGTAACACCTACAAAGCAGGTCATACTCGTAGTGTCACTAAGGTAAGGTATCAAGTCTTATCCATCTACGACATACCATTTAGGTTATCACGTAAACATGATCTACTGTATGTCTCTACAGACATGTTTAAGTTAGAAGATAATCGTAGATGTTAGTTTATTGGTTTGTGGTTAATGCAACTAATTTTGAAATAAAACATCAAATATTTTATTACATAAATAAAATGTAATAGGACCCTACGAGATTTAGGGCATCAACCCAAACATCCTTGACTTGTACTTGCTACAAGCCGAAGTTGATCCTTGCATCAATTTTTACTGAACTCATAAAACTTGACACACATTTGCTTCACTCCTAGCAAATAGTAAACAACTCATACTATTCACAATAGTGCAACCTGTTTTATGAATTCTTTTTCCAAAGTGGAAGCTTAGACGATGCTGCAACGAGCATACTAAAAAATTCAAAAAACTCCAAACCCAACACGCTGATACTACTTGATAAGGACAATAGACCTCCACATATCTTCACAATGGTATGATATTATCCACTTTGGGCATAAACCCTCATGATTTTTCTTTTTGAACCACCCAAAAGGCATATCAATGGAGATAGTTGTCCTCCCTTTAAACCCATGATCATCCCCTTATTTAGCCAATGTGGGATTTGGTTGCATTCTCAACAATCCTCCTCTTGAACAAAGGACCGCACAACCTCCCCTCAAATAGTTATCCATCCGTCTAACTCTTATCTAGGCTTACCTCTCTCAACTAGAGCACCTCGCTATCCAGTAGAGTTCAACCACAGATTACATTATAACTCCTTTCAAAGCTCCGCTACATCATTGTTTGGCACCTAATATTTTTATCGAGAATGATTAAGTCAGGGGCATGTCTCTGATACACTTGTTGGGAAAAACCACTCACTCCTACTGCGGGAAAAAGTAGAAAAATATCAGAGAAATCAAAAGAAAGTAATAAAATATGAGACACAAGAATTTACGTGGAAAACTCCAAACTCGGAGAAAAACCACGACCCATAAAAAAGGAATTCACTATGTGAAAAGTTGTTGTAATCACATAAAACAATTCTTTCCTCGATCCCAATTATAAGAGCATCTCTCAAAGCTTCTATGCTACTCACACCCTTTTCCCACTCTCAAACTAGAGAATACATAAAAGGGAATTTAACTAGAGTTAGCACACCCAAGATTTTTATGTTTCTAACTGAGACGACTTGAAATCAGAGGCATAAACTCCTTTTATAGGCTTGGAGTCTATCCCCGTTCCTCAACTTAACTGATGCCAGACAAACTGCACTTCTAATATTTTGCCAATACACTAGACAACCCTTTATTTTTGGTAGTCCAAAGCAACATGGACTATTGACCCAATAACTTTCCAACATTTTTTAGTAAATATGGTTACATGACCTTTTTTTTTTTTTTTAAATTATCGTTTAGGTTTAAATACTACTTTTGTCCATATATTCTCGGTTTTGATTATTTTTTATTCATTATAATTTAAAACTATTTATACATATCTTTTAACTAATACAAATTCTTTCACACAATAATTACACATAATTCTATTTTGTTTTATTTTTCTATTTTAAAAAGAAATAATCATTTACCAATATCTTGTTTAAAAATACATATAAATATAATTTAAACCCGTTTGTAACCCTTTTGCATAGATACACACTTATAAAAAAGATAAAGGGAGTTCACGTGGAATGCACATTTCCTAAAACTTCTATTCCTTTAACACCAGTCCTCGAGCAAATGTTCGGAGGGTGGAAGAACATGAAGCTTGGATATGATTTTAAGAAATGAAGCAACATACTTGCTTAATAAAGATAGACGAACATAAAGTTTCTTTGCAAAACAAGATCACACGCGAAATAAATATCCAACTCTACATGTTTAGTTCGTGAGTGAAAATTGTGTACTGCTGAATAACACACAAGCTTTATTACACCTTAACTAAATATAAATAATTATGATATAAATATACAGACACGGTATACAATAACAATATTCAATCTCAAAAGTATGTCACATAGAATAATAACATTTATACATTGAAATACGTAAATACCTCAAGAACTTGTGGAATATCAATAGGTAGTCGAGGCTCGTTTTTTATAAGTGTTATCTTGAAGATCATTATTTTTTCTAACAAGCTACAAGCATATTATAATGATCATTTTAGCAACAACTAATTCTAGAAGAATAGCAACCCAAATTACTCGAATCTGGCACAAGTCTTGAATACTTGTTCTAAACTCAATCCGAGATTAAAAAAAAAGAAAGAAATAGTATAGAAAACTCTTCAAATTGGAATGAGATACTCCAAATGAAAAAACAAGTTGTTACTTGTATGCTACCAACTTAGTAACTCTTCAAAATGTAAAATAAAATCAAATAAAAATAACAATTAAAACATATTCCAAACATATCTCGATTGTAGTTACTAAGAAATGTTTGACCATAACTCATCAAATGGGAAAAATTACATATTTAACATACCAATTTAACATATGAAAATTAAATTTATAAACGAGATCATTCAATTTGATGTTTTAATTTAATTTGAATGTTAAACAACAATTATGAAAGTATCACTTTCTTTCTTTTTCTTTTGCTTATAAAATATCCAAAAATTATCTTAACAGTAGTTACTGTTTTTTAAGAAGTTTTTAAATTTTTTTAAATTTCCATTTCATAATATAACACATAGTAGCTTTTTTTTTTTTTTTTTCGTTTTAAAATATAATGACCTTAATTTTTGTTATTAAATTTACAATAAGAAATGCTAAATCATTTTTTAACTGTTTATTTAAATAAATAAAATAATAATAATACTAACTTCTTATCTACAATATTTACAATTTTAATATAAGTACCAAAATTTAATTGAATATGAATAAATTAAAAATTAAAAAGAAAAATAGAAAACGGAAATAGAGAGTGCATCTCGAAGAAGACGGAAATCAATTACCGGCAACAATTAGAGCAAAGAGAGGCGCCACCGAGCGAATGGAGGGATTTCATGTGAGCTGGACAGACCCAAAGCAAGATAGGACTATTGACCCAATAACTTACAAACCTTTTTAATTTGGTAAATTTACATTTTAAAATAGGGAGAGAAATAACAAATTTTAAAATTTTATTTACAAAAATGGTAAAAAAGTTTTTAAAATTATAAAAATAGAAAAATAAATTTATATAATAGAAAATACAAATTAGTAAATGACAAAACTACCCTATAATAATAAAATTATGTACAAGCGAGAATGCAAAGATACATTGCTTAAAAAAACTCAAATACCACAAATACACCATATCTAAACATTCTAGAACCACAAATGATGACCAGGCGGTGGGGGTCATCAGAAACTTGTGGATATCTACCGCGATGGACTTCCTCCAAGGTGAGAAAGAGCAAAGTTGATTGTACAAATGAAGTTATTATTGGTAAGTGAGTATGTGAAGGAAATGCAACTTCAGAATGATGTGATTGATATAAATATGATTGTTTGACACCAAACCAGTTGTAGGAAGTTTTATCGTATTCATTCCATGTGACCATTTTGCTTATAGGATATTGAAAACAACTTTAAACATTATCAATCTCATAACGTCATTGTGATGTTCAAAGTAGAAACGAAAGTAGAAAATATGTGTGTGAGCGAAAAATGTCAGCAACCTGGCGATGTTGGTTGGCAAAAGCTAGCCAAGACGATGGAATTCGAGAAAGAGTACTTGAACCAACAATTGCGGACATGAAATTGAGAAGAGAAAAGGAGAATTATGGAATGACAAAGTGAAGAAGATGAGATTTAGAGTTTTTTGTTATCTTATTTTAATAATAATATATTATTATTGTTATTATTATTAATAATAATATCAATAATAAACCGAACAAAAAAATATATATACATACACACATGTTTGAAAATTTTAAAGTTTAATTTCCATTTATATGCTTCTTTTTAAATAGATCAAATTATTTTTACGTGTTTCTATATGAAAAATTGAAAACATAAAAATATGAAACAAAAAAAATCAAATTAATTTGATATCAATATTTATAAAATAATGAATATATATTTAGATACAATTGTTGTAACAAACATTTAAACAAATCGAAAGTTAGTTAGATAAAATTAAATTTTGTAATAAAAGATAAATTCAAATACAAATTGGAGAGAAAAACCATGAATTTTTTATTTATTGTGATTAATTCGATAAGTACTGAAATAAAATCTAATTTGATAATAAAATATAAAACCAAATATAATTTGAGAAAGAACAATCAGGAAGGGGCTCATTTATTATAATTATATTGTATTCATAATTTCATTTTCATTTAAGTTTCAATAATTACCCTGTATTTATAACTCCATCAACCACAAAACCTACGAAAGAATCTTAACTCGTTGTAGAGGCATAGCAAAAGTGAATATTTATTTGTTTGTCAAAAAGATAAATTAATTGTATAATAATACAATAATTTGATAATGAATAAAAGATGATTAAAAAATACAAAAAATGATAAATTTTAAATGAAATATACAATTTGTTATATGATAATATGTATAAAACATTAAGTAAAATCTTCATCGGGATAAAAAGATATTGATCCAAAATTGAAATAATAAAAAAACGAATAAAATAATATAAAATCTAAAAATATATTATAAATTAAAATCAAAATGACGATAAACAAATTAAAGATAGATATTTTTTGGTTAAATCAAGTCAAAACAAATATGAAACCACCAATTCAAATTTTAAAATGGGAGAAAAATCTAGGACCTTTATCACTCGAAAATTGACGATTCCATTTGCACTATATTTCTACTGATACATTGTCTCTGACGATTCCATTTACATGTATTTCAATTGAGATTTTATATACGGTATAACAATTACACAATATTCGAAAAAACTTTTAATCAATCATATCAAGAACAATTTGAAAACTAAAAAATATATGTCACGTGAACGATTTTATTTTTTTTAATTTTTTTAATTTTTTTATTTTTTTAACAGAAATCAAAAGGTACACCGAGTTTTCTATTTCCTCCTATTTCCCTTTAAAATATGTCCACCAATTTCCCCTTTTTTATTGCCCTTTAGGAGGAAGGATAACTTGACCCAGACCGGCATAGGATGCCAAGTGCTGATTGTGAGAAATTACAGAACTTCATTGGATCTCAAAGATATGAGAGCGATATTGTTGGAAAGAAGTAAATTTAAGAATAAAAAAAATATTTTTTAAAGATTAAAAAAGAAAAACAACAAAAAGAGGACTGAATTTTAAAATATAAATATGAAAAAATCGGGGGTATGGAAATAAATTAGAATCCACTTAGTATAATGAAAACAAAATCTAAAATGTAAAATAAATGTGTGGGGGTGGAAGTGATAGAATCTCGAAGTTAATAATACAAATACTATGTTAGTTTAACTATGTTCATGTTGGGAGTAACAAACCCAAAAATTTTATATAGAGGACACTATATGCAAATATATATATATATATATNATATCTAAAAATGAATGTAAAATAGAATTCCACTCTTAAATTGGATTTTTTTAAGGTAAACCAATTTTGAGCGGGAGTTTAAAATTATAGTTAAGAGAGGATCAAGTGAAAACCAAACTCAGGTCTCATGAAACTTCAATCAACCATTTAACCACTAAACCACAAAGGAGAATTGATAATAAAAGCGCATTTATTGATGATAGTATTAATTACTACTTAAAAATCTATATTAAAAAAAATACAAAAACTGATAATTTGAAAGTGCATGTGCCTCTGGCCTCTACGTGACACCATCCTTGCATGTGGTATAATTTGTAGATATTGATGTTTAGATATCCATTGAGAATATAAATACTAAAAGTATAAAATTTAATATTTTGAAAATAATTTGTTAAAATACTTTGAAGATAAAATCTAAACGCTTAAAATGACAAAAATATGTTATAAAATTTCTTAAAGTTGATCTAGATGCAAATCTATGTTGAAATTTGTTGGTGAACACTATAATTTTTTATGCTAATATTACAATTTTTTAAAATGTATTCTATAATATATTATTTTAGTAATGAATCTAAATATTGTTATAATTGATTCATAGTTTATAGAACACGTGATATGAAAGATAACTGTAGATAAAAAACTTCTATATGTAATAAGAAATTGTTGAGGATCTATTTTTTTGTTATATTAGTTTTTAGTTTACACTAATGAGACAACATTTGATTGTGAGATATATTTTGAAAATTGAAATATTATTTTTTCTTACCAATACTCTTTATTTATAACCTAGCCGGAAATAAACATTGATCTAATTTAGTTTTCTAAGTGCTCTTTAAAATGCCAATTATTAATTATTTAAACACAGATGATATTTGTAATATTTTCACTAAAGAAAATAATACAAGCATTATTGATTTGTTCTACACTCTAATTCTATTTTCTCTAACTTTTAAAGTTCGCCACTAACCTAATTTATAGGAAAAGAAAGAGGTCCCAATAATGCAATGGAACTCAAAGTTGGGGAAATTTACTATAAATTGAAAAAATTATGACATTTCCCTTTTAAATGCGTGGTCTAAATTTAAAAAGATCACAACATACCCGTGGAGAGATAATATTCAAGCGAGCATAATAATAATAATAATAATAATAATAAACAATTAAAAAGAAAAGAAAAAGAAAGTGAGGGAGAAGGACCAAAGAAAAAGGCGTGGCCAAATTGGAGGGTTAAACGACAGAATTGGTCACTGTTCGTATTTTGATATGAACAACTCACCGTAAAAGACAAAAGCACTGTTGGACCAATAGGGCCCCACCACTCTTTATCCTGGCCCCACTCTCCTTCTTTTCCCTTCCCTCCACCAACCCAAAACCCGAGGCTAGTAAAAAGGAAAATTTTAAAATTTTTAATTTTTAATTTTGTTTTTTAATTTGTAACTTTCTAACTCTATTTTTTCCCCATTTATTTTCAGTTTTCGTACTTTCCAAAGGTTTGTTTGTTGAGTCTTTCTAGTTATTGCTTTTGCTAATTTTGATATTTATATTATATGAACAGATGATGTGGTCTTCAAATTTAAATTAATTAACAATTACTTACAAAATTCACACCCACAGCATTTCCGAGCCTTTTATTCTCACTTTAGTAACACCAAAAAAAAAAAAAAAAAATGATCCAAACTTTTAATTGACATATAATGTCGTAATTAGAGATTAAAAATCATCTTTCTAGACGTTTATAGAAGTAATGATTTAATTCTTAAATTTTGGTTTGTAATGATGTAGTCTATATATTTTAAATCGATAATAATGTAATCCTTAAATTTTAGTCTATAACAATTTAGTTAAATTTGTAACAATTTCTTCTTTATTGTAGACATTAATATGAAAGTTTAATGAGATTTATTACATAAATAAATCAATAAACTGATTAAAGACCCAATATTTTTATTAGATATAAAGTTTACATCATAAAATAATAAAAATTGTCATCCAATTTTGAAGTTTTTTTTAATTTTTTATTTTATTTTAGGAACTAAATTGTTACAAATATAAAGTATAAGGACTAAATTATTACATATTAAAATTCAAGGGTTAAATTTTTTTAAAATTGAGAGTACAAAAATTAAACTGTCACAAACCAAAGTTCGGAGACTAAATCTTTACTTTCATGAAAAGTTTAAATATTTTTTAACCGCAGTTAAGCTATGTTTAAATTAACATATTTTTAGAAATGTTGGAGATAGTAGTTTTTAAAAGGAATTTTTTTTAGATAAGAAAAAAATGTCAAATTATTTATAGAAATAATAAAAAAATTGATATTTATCACATAACATAAATAATAAATTTCTATCAGTTCTATTTTTAATAGACAACTTCTAACTACCTCTATTAAAAAAATAAAATTTACTATTTTATGAAAATAAATTTTCTTATTTTTCTATCTTTAAAAATCCCCATTATAAAAACTAAACTTAAAAATGTTAAGAGAAATGAAAGTAAACTCCTAATTTTTTTGGAGTAGATATCAATTAAAATCTAAATGAAAAAGTACATCAATTAGAATAATAATTTATTTTTTAGTAAATCAATTTCGATAATTTGTCAGTAATATTAAGTGTTTTTGCTTAATTTCATTTAACACCAACTCAAAATATATAAATAAAACAATCATTTTTCAACAATATCGTTAAAGTAGTAAAGAAAAAAAAAAAAAAAAATCCAAAAGCTTTCCTGTCACTCTCTCTCATTTCCAAAAAGCTTTTTTTTCCCCTCTCACCCATACAGTGCTCTCATCCCCACCGAATTTGGATTTTCCAGGTTCATCTTCTCTCTCTGTGTCTCCTCTGATTTCTTCCTTGTTTGTTCAATCCTTCTATTGCGTGTTGTTGTTTACTCGTTTTTGTCTTCATACTCTTCGCTTCTGAACCAAATTTTGTTTCCATAACCTCTCTGTGCACCATATCTTAACTTTGCCTTGCTTGTGGCTCATTTTTCTTTCCTCTTTATCGCTTTTGGTTGATTAAAGATTGCTGAAGCTTCGGTTTGGATATAATTTGATAGATTTTTTAAGGGTACACTGTGTCTCTTTTAATTGCTTGGTGGGAGAGGAATCTGTTGCTTCGTTAAATGCTCTATACTTTACCGCTTTATTTCGTATTGTTGGTAATAGGGTTAGAGTTGAAATTAGGGTTAGGGCCTTAGATTTCGGGATCGGAATGCCTCTGGTGGAGGCAATGGTTTCGGATCCTGTTGATGGTATACAGTATTCGTTTGCCAAGGAGTATAAAGGTCCACCGGTGCCGTATGATCTTCCTCAGGCTCTTCCGATCAACGTGGAGCAGATTCCGGTGGCTGCGGTGGTAGCTGAGGTTCCATTTACTCATAAAATGTCTTTGCCGGTTGTTCAACCGATTTTAGCGCAGGATGTTCTGAGTAAGAAGTTCTCTAAAGAGTTGGAACCTGCTGGAGGGAAGTCTGTGGTTTCACCTACATCTGTTATTGCCTTTGATCGGAGTACCGAGGATAGTCACAGGTGTCTGTCGAAGGAATCAGATTCTGGCTCTGAAAGAACTGTTTCACCAACTTCTGTTATTGCCTTTGAGGACAGAGTGGTGTGTAATCATGGGTGTCAATTATCTGGTGATTTGAGTAGTTCAGGTGCTTTGGAGTTTTCAAATGGCCAAATTGTTTCTGGCGAATTGTCGGATGTTGGCAACTGCTCCAGGGTTTTTGCCTGCTCATCAATCAGTCAAGGAAATTCTTCTGAGTTATTAGGTGACGCTGGGAGCTCTTGCACGATAGAGTTTTCTGGAAGCTTTAATAAATCGCAGCGAAGCTCAGGTTCTTTGATAGCTTCAAATTGTAGGAAGGAAAGCATAGATTTCAATGATATCAATCAAGTTGATTGGGTCTCCACAGAATCAATACTGAGTACGGACTATCCATCTTCCCGCGTTTCATCTATGAAAGTTGTAAAAGAGGGAGGTGGTGATGGTAGGCGGTCAGCTGCAACATTTCTTGACCCTGAGTCTGATTATACATATAATGAAGAGTATAGTCAGGATGGGCCAGAAACATTGCGAATGAGAAGAGAACCACTAAGAAAAGGAAAGAGAGGATCTTGTTATCGATGCTGCAAGGGGAACCGGTTTACTGAAAAGGAGGTCTGCATTGTGTGTGATGCCAAGTATTGTAGCAACTGTGTGCTTAGAGCTATGGGTTCAATGCCTGAAGGTCGCAAATGTGTTACTTGCATAGGTTTTCCTATTGATGAGTCTAAGCGAGGAAATTTGGGAAAATGTTCCAGGATGCTTAAGAGGCTGCTGAATGAATTGGAGATTCGACAGGTTATGAAGGCTGAGAAGTGTTGTGAGGCGAATCAGCTACCACCAGAGTATGTTTGTGTGAATGGGGAACCTTTATCTTTTGAGGAGCTTACAATGCTACAAACCTGCCCCAACCCACCAAAGAAGCTAAAACCAGGAAATTATTGGTATGACAAAGTTTCTGGTCTGTGGGGAAAGGTGAATCTTGTTACCTTGAGTTTTCCTCCTTTTCTTTTATTTTCAAGACGTAATTCTTGGGTATGCAATTAAATTTTCTAATCTATTTGACAGGAAGGACAGAAACCTTCAAAGATAATTACGCCTCATCTTAACATCGGTGGGCCTATTAAGGCAGATGCTAGCAGTGGAAATACAAAGATTTTTATAAATGGCCGAGAAATTACAAAAGTAGAGCTCCGGATGCTGCAGGTAAATTTTGTACCTGTAACCTTTGTCTCTAGCATAAACTTCTAAAGTTAAAAGGAAATATTTGATCGTTGTAGTTGGCTGGAGTTCAATGCGCTGGTAATCCACACTTTTGGGTCAATGAGGATGGATCGTACCAAGAGGAGGGTCAGAAGAACACCAAAGGGTACATATGGGGGAAGGTACTATCCTGTGCAAATAGACAGTTAATTTTGATTTTAGCTTACATATGTAGCTATAACTGGTCATATACTTGTTTTTAACTTCTTGATTACATTTTAGGCTGGAACGAAGCTTGTCTGTGCTTTGTTATCACTACCGGTTCCTTCTAAATCTTCAACTTGTTCTGGGGAACCAGACAGCAACCTTGTTTACAGAACTTTTCCTGACTACCTTGCTCTTCAAAAGCTCCTTTTAGTTGGTTATGATGGATCTGGGACAAGTACTATATTCAAGCAGGTAGTCTCTAATTGGTCAATTGAGTATATGGTGCATCGTACCAATACTGTCTCTTATACACATCTAGATGTGTATAAGAGACAGATGGTACATCGTACCAATATCACTAGATTGTCTTTGGATAGTTCCATTGGTGGTTATATTATGAGAAATGATGCTCCATTTATTTTATCTCTGAGATAATGTGTGTACTCTGTAGATTTCTTTAGTAATCTCAATTTTGTCTGCATTGCACTCCTTGATTGCAAATCTTTAGTAGTCCAATCGAGTTGGCAATCTCATTTTCTAAATGCTTTTGCAGGCCAAAATTCTATATAAGGATGCACCTTTCTCTAAAGATGAACGTGAAATTATTAAATTGAAGATCCAGAGCAATGTGTACGGATATCTTGGTATAATTCTTGAAGGCCGTGAGCGATTTGAGGAGGACAGTTTGGCTGAAATAAGGAGAAAACTATCTGATGAAGTTGAGCCTGCTGGTAGGAGTTATGATTCTTGCCTCAATATCTATTCAAGGCATTAGACAAAGTTACTGTTCATGTGCTTGCTAGTTACCTTGAACAGCAATTTTGGATAATGACTTAGGCTTTTTAGATTTAGCATTCAATTGTCCGTTAAATGCACAATTAGTGTTGAACAGTGAGCTTAAATAAGGAAAAATCCTTGTCTTCTGGGTCTCAGCCTTGGGGCACGCATGGGTGCCCTTTGGATCAATGGGAGTGGGCCACCAGTACTGGGTCATCGGGACAAAAAACTGATCACCTTGAGCCTGGAGCCAAGGATATGAAACCTTTACTAAAGACATCAAAAGCTTTGGGCTATGTATCGATCTAACTATATATGTCTGTGCGTATGGATGTTATTGATTTTAAGTGAAAACTCAACAATGCTAGATTTAGATCTCCAGACAAGTTGTGGCTGGCTCTGTGTAACAGGTTTCCATATACCATGCTAAACTGTTTGACGACTGGAGTGTGGAGTGGTTAATTGTTTACACAGTTGTGCTTGCGTAGCTCCTCTATGCATCGTGTGTAATGAGACTGTTAGACTTTGCTGGTGTTAGTAGTTAGCATTATTATTATTATAAAAAATGCTGGATTGGTATTTAGTTTGTTGAAACAACATTTTGCACTAAAAGCAGGGAGCTCGAGTGTTGATCCTGACAAAAGCATATACTCAATTGGGCCAAGATTGAAAGCATTCTCCGATTGGCTTCTCAAGACTATGGTATCAGGAACTTTGGAGACTATCTTTCCTGCAGCTACTCGAGAATATGCACCGTTGGTTGAAGAGCTATGGAATGATGCTGCTATTCAGGCTACCTACAAACGAGGAAGTGAGTTGGAAATGCTGCCAAACGTTGCTCATTATTTCCTAGAAAGAGTAAGATCTTATAGTATTTATCTGAACTAATTTAATTTTTTTTAATCTTGAAAATCTTTTATGTTCCATTAATTTTGTATATTGGTTTACTGCAAAGCCGTAAATGTTGCATGTAGTAATTGCCGTTATAGATTCTAATATTTTATGTTCTTTAGGTAGTGGACATTTTGACAACCGATTTTGAACCTTCGGATTCAGATATCCTATATGCAGAGGGTCTTATTTCATCCAATGGACTTGCTTGTGTAGATTTCTCATTTCCACAACCTGCACCTGATGATGATATAGACACTGCCGATCAGCACAACTCTCTGCTTAGGTGAGTAATAATACTTGGAGGTATATCTATTTACTTGTCTTTCCCGAGTATGAGTGCCTTACGCTTTAGCATGCTCTGTTCCTCCAGTAATTATTATTATTATTTTCTTTTTCAATTAGCTTCATTAAAATTCTAAAGTATTATTTATAAACTGATTATTTAGTCTGGTACTTTTGGAAAAAATATGGAAGAGATAATTCTTTATATAACATTGGTTTGTATTGATCTCCATGTTGAGTTAAGGGTACCCGTTCAGTCATTGCTGATTGCACTCGTTTTGAATGTTTGTCAGGTATCAACTTATTAGAGCCCATGCAAGAGGAATTGGTGAAAATTGCAAGTGGCTGGAGATGTTTGAGGACATTGGGATTGTTATTTTTTGCGTTTCTCTAAGCGACTATGATCAGTTTGCCATTGATGGAAATGGGGATTCTGTGAATAAGATGTTACTTAGCAGGAAATTCTTTGAAAGCTTGGTTACTCATCCGACCTTCGATCAAATGGACTTCCTTGTATTACTGAACAAATACGATCTGTTTGAAGAGAAGATAGAACGGGTACCATTAACTCAGTGCGAGTGGTTTGACGACTTCCATCCAATGATCAGCCGCAACCGCTCTAACAGCCAGAACACTATAAACAGCAGCCCCTCGCTAGGGCAACTTGGTTTCCACTACATTGCAGTAAAATTCAAAAGACTCTTCACCTCATTAACTGGGCGGAAGTTGTATGTTTCACCTGTGAAGGGTTTAGAGCCCTACAGTGTCGATGCAGCTCTTAAATATGCAAGGGAAATAGTGAAGTGGGATGAAGAAAGAACCAACTTTAGCTTGAGTGAGTACTCAGTCTACGGCACAGAGGAAAGCTCATTTTCTCACTAATGCTTTTAGATCAGCGGTGACGTGTAGAGTGGGTAAAAATGTTATACCAATACTAATTTATGCTGTTGTACATATGATAGCTTTGTAAATGAACAAGATAAGCCTGTTCCTTCCACAAGTAATTGCAGCTGTAAGTTTGCAAAATACCATTTTGGTAGTGGCAGAGAATTAGTGTTCAATTTTCAATATTATATTCTTACCTATTTTGGGGTAGGTTTTCAGAACTTGCCATCAGTGTTATTACTTCTTTTAGCTTTTCTTATTCGAGCATCACTTTTATACAACCTCTCAAATCTCAACTCCTTTACTAGAGTTTTTGCAAACTATCCTTGAGAGCAATTATAGAAACTAAAGTAAAATATCATTTTTTAAAAGAGATCCCAAACATACTCTAAATATTCTGTTTAGAACTTAAACATTGAAGTGTGTACAGTACAGCAACAAAATTATTTTTTACAAGGAAGATTCAGATGCAAGATACAATGCATCATTCCTCTTGCACCATTGTTGTCTGTTTTTCTTGTTGAGTTATTTCGAGGGTGCGCATGATTTTCACCTTTAGTTCTCCACAAATGTTATTCGAACCAAGAACAAACTCAAATGTACATTCATCGCCTGGTATCAAACTATTTTCCCTGAAGAAAGCAGGCCAACCAGTGGTCAAGGCAAACCGACCACGGCTAATTGGCTTCGCGGTCACCACCCACGACCTGCCCATTTCATCTACAATAACCACATTTGGCTTCAGCAAGATGTTATGGGTAACTATCGCCGGTTTAGGAATATGCTGCAATCACAACCCATTTCATTAGGAAAACCAAAGAGAAATACTTGGGATAAAACTGCAGTCTTCTCCTCTGCAATGTAAGCTTCACTACTGTCAGTTGAAGAATTAAGAACACTGAACTCTATAGTCTTTCAAGTTAACAAAAGTAGAGTAATGCTAAGCATGAATTGATTCCATAAGCAAGAACTCAGCCTTTTCATTGAATTTCCAACTGCAAATTATACCCACTAATAAGAGAAGAGAAAAGGATACATTTCCATGGGTGAAGGCATTATGAGATTATAAAAACCAGCAACTTTAAACATCTTACATGCAATCCTTGAATGTGTCAGAGATCAATGTTTAAGCTACAATTTCAATCATTTTCCTTTATTGTTTTTATCAGACTATCATAGTTATCTTTAAAATGCTAAAATAAAGCTATCAAGATCAATGAACTTACAATGGAGTTACGTGACCAATGCCTAACTATGTGCTCGAAGGTTGGTGATTTTGTCGAAATATGTTCTGTGTTGTTAGAGGGACTAAGTTCTTCAAGATTTGATGTTGATCTTCTCTTTGATTTAGGGGCAGTGCCTGTAAAGTACCAAAAAAAAAATTGGGGCATTTAAATACACGTCTATGCATGAAGAAAATGAGAAATATGTTGAGCAAAAATGTGGTTATGAAAACTTGTCACCTGAACCAGTGGATCTAACTTCTGAATCACTTCTTTTGCAACGAGTTAAGGATGTACTATAATCGTGCTCAGATTGGGGCTCATCTTTGACCTTCGCAACTGGGAAAGGAGTACCGGTTCTTGATACTAGCTTTTTCTTGCATCCATTTTTACTAAATATCTTAACATCAAACATATGACTCCCATCGTATTGAAAAACTAAAAACTCTCCAAGTTTCAAGAGGTGGCTGTCAACAAATTCTTGCCAGCCATCCTTGAAAAACACAACATTCTTCAGTTCTTCCAAGGTAACATGCCAAGATTTTCCGCTTTGATCTCTGATAACAGCTTCACTTGGTATCCTTCCATTAAAATACTTCACAAAAGCAGGTGGTATACTCTACAATTCAAGACCAAGAACAAAACTTAGAGGCGTTGGTCATTTTTACACCTTATGTACCTTAGAGATGAATATATCCATACATAACCTGCAATACAGGATATGGATTCACATCTCAAGACTGCAAAGAATGCACTAAGGAGGACAAAGCAGAAAAAGAAAAGGAGATTTCTGAATAAAGCGTCAGTTGTAAATTCTCTCAACTGCAAGAAAGCCTACATTTAAGGGATACAAGAGAAGAGAGAAAAATCAACAGTAGCGGTAAGAGAAACAAGACGAAGGAACTCAACAATGCTATTGTCCATACTGACAAAAGCAAGCAATTTTCCTTTTGAGAAAAAAAGGAATAGCATTTTAACATGAAATCCATATTATGGAAGCTCACACCATCATAACATATCAACATTGCCTAATCTTGCTGTTTCCTGCTAAAATCTACACGAAGATGGTAAAGGGTATCTTGTTTTACATTATTCTATTAGCTTTTCTTGTCAGAACAGAGCACAATTTTCTTCAATATCTCCATGAAACTCCAGAAGCACAAAAATGGGTCTAATTCCATCAACCACAAAGAGAGAGAGAGAGAAAAAAAAAATAAACAGAATAGAGAGTTATACCATACGCTCAGAACTGGAATTGGGGAAAAAAACCTTGAAGAACTCAAGGCTAGAAGAGATTCTGCTGCTGGAATCCACTATTGCCATTAGACCCTTGGCCTTGCTCAACGAGAAACCCTTGAACCCACCACAAAAAATATCAAAAGAAGGCCTTTTTTATTTGTTGAACCGAACCCTCGATAAGAACTTGAACTTGCAAAAGAAAAAGTACACTTTTGGTCAGTGGGTCAGCTTGCTTGTGCTTAACTCTGCCCTCATTCCCAGAAGAGCCTTTTTTTTTTCCACTACCTTGAAAAATTACAAGTACTTCTCTGTAAATTCCAAATATTTATTCAAAATTCTAAAATGGGATTTTACCCAAATAAATGAAACGGAGTTGTCGAAGCCCCAGGAAAAGGTGTAGCAGCTGGTCTTCATGCATCAGCTTTGACAAACAAACCCTTTGAAGGGAACTATTTAATCCGAAAACCCTTTTCAAAGTATATAATCAATACAAAGAGAGAGTCTTTAAGCTTTATTTGATATGCTTCATTCAATCACGTCATAATCAGAACCAAGTCTTTCATAGGTCTAACACAGATTCTTTAAGATTCGTTAGTCTATATCTTCCCATTTTTTCATTTTTGAAAGATAGATTTGTTCACATGTAGGGTTATATTATAAGTATCGTAATCTATTCGACGGTTTTTTTTTCTTAATAAAATAACCCAACTGAATTTGTGTTCACAGGATCATAAAATTTCAAATCAATATCTACTAGATCTATGAGTTTTGAAGACTAAGAACATATTAACACAAAGTAACATATTAAAAACAACCATAAAAGTTTGAAAACCAATATTATAACTTTAGTCAATTGTTTATAAATAGAATTTTCTCCACATTGTCAACAAGGACATTTTATAACATACTTCATAAAAAAAAAAATTGGAAAAATATTGATTTATACCTCTTAATTGTATCAATGAAAATCTTGAAATAATAATTATATCAATTTAAATCCTAAATGTATTAATTTACACCCTTCAAATTTCATTACCATTACATTTGAAAATCTTTCATGCATGAATTCTCAAATAGACTTCTTCAAATATCAGTTTTACAAAATGAACAGTAGTAAATACATAGACGGTTTCGAAAGAAAATAAATTTTGTCCAACAGTCTCAATTAATTCATTTATGAAAGATAAGATTTGGGAGTTTAATTGATATCGATACAATTATAAATTTCACAGAAGTTCAAATGGAACATAAAGAAGGGTATAAATTGATACAATTAATTTCTGAGTTTAAATTAATATAATTGTTAGTTCGGTGTTTTAATTGACATAACCACAAAAGTTTAAAGTATAAATTGATATTTACCCTAAAAATTTACTGGTTCATCTTCATTATCACATTTTCCATGTTCTCCCTTTTACTTTTCTCATGATTTTTTAGTATCACAAATTGGAGTATACAGATTTGAACTTTCGAGATCGAAAGAAGTATAACCCACTTGAGATATTCTCAATGTTTTCGAAGAGCTAAATATCAATAATCATTAAATTTATACTTTGGAGGGTCCTTATGAGCCAAAAAAATGAATTGATCCTCAAGAGGAATGTTCTTAACAATTAGATCCACAACCAAATACATAATTGTCCAGTTAGTATATTTACCATCAATCAAGGTCAAAATTGAACACACATCTTGTTAATGAACATCAAACAACTACTCCTTTTGCTGCAGGAGAAGGGTAGATTGTTCTTCATGTACTTGGGCATGATGAACTATTGAATCAATTGGAGTTGCATGGCTTCTTTTCCCACCAACGTCATCGCGCATTGCCATCTTGATTGTGAAACTTTTTTTGTGTAATTTTCAACAAAGATGTTCCGTCTTCATCTTCCTGGTAATCTTTATCATAGTTTTCAACATCTCCTACTTTCTTTGATTCAAAAGTTCAAGTCACAAGAAACAATACATGAATATATATAAGAAATACACACATACGAAAACAAAAGTTATTTTATAGAATTATTTACCTCATCTTTTCAGGATCTGTAGCTTCATTTACATTTTCACACAATTTTGAAAAGAGATTCTTTAGGTTATCTATGTCATGAACCAAACTGCCCAAAATTTCCTCTATGTTGACTATCTTAGTGAACAAAAAATTCCCCACGCCATCATTTGGAACAGACGGAGGTCCTTTCCAATTACAATACCCCTTGTTGTATGAAGTTCTAGCATCGCTGTTGTGTTCTTGATCCAACTGTGATTTAATCTTTTCTTCTGATGGCTTAACCCCACCAAATGGTATCATATATGGCATTTCCATTTCAGTTTTTGTTGCTATAAGAGGCTGAACATCAAACTAAACAAACAAACAAAAGAACAGATGCCACAAATCAGTTTGTTAGGAATTTTCAATTACCGATTACATACACCGAGTATATGTTAGCATACTCACAGAATCAGATTGAAAAACCTTCTCTGAAAGGTCCTTCCACTCTGGATGAACGTCTGCTGCCCAATTGTTCATTCTGGGTGTGCCAAAAGAGACCCTCGTTGCGACAAAATTTGAATTTAACCCGAGTAAGGGGATGGTCTCATACGCCCACACAAGTAAGGCAAATGCACATCCGCCAATCCCTATTGCTGAAGCATCATTGCTTTTTATGGCTTTTTTCACAAAATCTATGGTAATCTCATAAGAGATTCGCCCCCATGGATACCTATCAAACTGTTCCTTGTCGTCCACTAATAAGGTATATTCATGATTTATTCCTGTCCTTATTTGCTTACCAAGTATAAACATCTCTAGAATGTATAGCTTTGCCATTTTGACGACATCTTTGTTTCTCCCTTTATCCATTTCTGTGAACACCTCGTGTAATTTTGTCCTTTTAATAGTTTTCTCACCACCAAAATACCTCTTATTAAACTTACCTTTTTGAATTTTGGACATATCAATTTCCGGTAATTCTCCGCAATTCAAACCTGTTATCAAGGAAAACTCCTTCATCCCGAACTTATGTATTCTACCCTCTAGATTGAACCATAGTTCGTTGCGGTTTGTAGAACAACATTGACGTCTAACCAAATGATAAAAGAGTTGGGATGAGAACTTGGTGATCTTCAAGTCTAAAAAATCTCCAAAGCAGCTTTTCTTGAACTTCTTTAGTTGCCTTTCATTCAATGTATTCTTTATCACTGAGATAACATCAAGCTTACTATACAAGTTTATTCGTTGAGTAGTCGACCAGCTACTCCTCGGTAATAATAAAGGGTACTCCTATCATCGGAACATAAACAAAATTAAACGTTGAAAACTATATAGTATCTAATCAAATTGAAAAATAAATAAATAACCAACCTTATAAACATCCACCTTATCATCATGTTCAGAAGGCGTACTAGAAATTCCTGATTTCTTTCCCCTCTTTGCTCGTTTTTTTCTCTTACCACCTCCATCCTGCTTTTACGGGTATATATATACACCTAAGAACTTCATTATCTAATCTAAATGTAAATGGACATTTAAATTATAAAAATTTAAATCTCGTTTGATAACTATTTGATTTTTAAAATTTGTACGGGTCTTTTTTCATAATTTCTTTACAATAGTCTTCACTATTCTTAACCAATATATATATATATATAAACTCTCTTTTAGTTTTTAAAACTTCACATGAATTTTGAAATACCAAAACAAAGGAAATCAGAAATGGAAGTCATATTTATAAGCTTAAATATGGACGTTTTTCTTTTTCTTTTTCTTTTTTTAAATAATAAAAATTAATTAATTAATTTTACCTTAGATTGTCCAGAAATGTTCTTCGTTTGCTTCGTTCCCACATTCCTCCTGGAGTCCTGATCAGTATCAATTTCGGACGTCTCTTCGTTGTGTTCTTGCTATAAAATATATGTTTCAATAACACATCAATAACAAGTAATTTGAAAGCTTACAAACTTGGGAATAAAATCTACCACTTCAAAGCTCGTCGTCTCTCTCGATTTTCTCTTTTTCTTCTTTCTAGTAGCCTCGACAGTTGTAGGGGACCGTTTTTCCCGTTTGATATTATTCTCTTCAATATCAAATGAATTCCCGCCAAGCTGTTTCAATTTTGGCAGCAAGTAAGAACTAAGAAAGATATCTAAACGTCGTAACTAATGGTAAATGAAAGTAATATATATTTACCTCAGTAGTACCCATATTATTCTCTTCATTATCATCACACGAATTCCCACCAAGCTGTTTCAATTTTGGCAGCAAGTAAGAACAGAAAGATATCTAAAAATCATAAATAATGGTAAACGAAAGTTGAATAAATTACCTCAGTAGTACTCTCTGTATTTTGCTCTTCAATATTGAATGAATACCCACCAACCTGTTTCAATTTGGGCAACAAGAACTAAGAAAGGTATCTAAAGTCATAAATAACGGCAAATGAAAATCATATATTTACCTCAGTAGTTTCCATATTTGCTGATTTCCTATTGTCTTCTTTATCTGTTTGAAGGGGTTGATACTCCAAATACAGTATTTCTTGCGATTGACTAATAGGTAGTTCATTTATCTGTTGATTTAAAATCATAAAAGAATAGTTATATATCCCATTTATTTATGATTCTTGAATGAAGATGTATATCTTACCATGTCCATATCAACTCCTCCACTTTGATTATCCCCTTGAGGGTCATAATCTTCTTGGAAATATTGATCATTTTGTTGACTATCAACTTCCTATGGATAATGTAAATGTTAAAAGGTCATCCACAAGAATATATTTCAATGAGATCCCAAGACAGAAGATTATACTCTACCTCATGATCAAATTGAATGTATTTGGGCTCTTGACTTGCGGACGTTGAATGAAATTGGCTACAAATCATCGCCCTACTATGTTCTTGAAATTGGCTATACTCCTGAATGTACTTTGCGACTTTTGGATATATTCGTACTGTATAAATGACCCAAATTTATCACAAGGTAATTCTTTTTTGCTAATTTGTGAGATTGGTTAGTAAAATCAGTTCATATACCAAAAAGAAAATTGAAGAAAACAAGCAAAAACTTATTTACCTGGAATTATCTCGAAAGGTTCAATCCTGAAATTCTCTATTCCAAAGAAAGGCATATAATGCAAGTGCTCCTTCACCTTAGATTATCATTGTTAAATGTAAATGGAAAATATATTTCGTTGTTTCACGTTCTAATAAAAATCTAAGTTTTGTCATTTTATGCATTTTTGAGTATCTTGATTACTATTATCTCGAGTTTCGAAATATATTTAACTAGTTAAGATAAAAATATCATCATTATACAATCATAACTTTTGGCACCTAAAAAAGGAAACTTGATTTTGGCACCTAGAAAAAGAGTGCTGCTATACATCCTGAACTTGAGTTATCTATATTTATTGGTAAACACTCTCTACATGTGAGTTTGTAGTTATTTTAATTGTTAGAATGATATTCTAAGTGTTTAATATTTGTAAGCACTTAAAAAATCTAACAATTTTATAATTCAATATTGCTTCCATATAATTTAATTCATGAGGCGCAAAACATGTGGATTATCAACTTGAAATGAAGCTGAAACGATATTGCAATTTACAAGGATGGCAAGGATTTAAGCTCTGGATCTCGTTATATATATAATCACCACTAAATTCACAATGTTTAGATTGACAACAAAATTTGACAAAAGAGAGAGGGACTTGTCTGATTTTCCCTAGTTAAAGAAAAACAAAATCACTGTACAATGAAATTTTGGTTCTGCTATGCACTTCTTCAACGTAGGGCAAGATAGTGGCGTGTAATTTTGACATTTAATTGTTGGCATACATTTCCCGTTTCAAGAACAAACTCAAAGTCACATTTGTCATTTATTTTCAACTTATGGCAGGAGTAAAATTTAGACCATCCAGCATTAACAGAAATACGATTTTGGCTGGTGAAACAGACTGTTGCTGGCCACAATTTGCCCTCTTCATCCCTAAGAACTATGTTCGGCTTCAACAAGATGTTCTCATCCCTCACCACACGTCCAGAAATATACTGCAATTCAATTCAAAACCATGGCATCAGAAATGGCATTCTCTCCAACATCACTGAAAGCTTCAGACAAGCATTTGATTGCCTGTAATCTCAATAGTAGCACAGTCGGAAACACAGGAATACTCTGATAGAAATTTGTTGAGTACATTTTGAAAATAGAATCAACTTCAAGTTTTTTTAATTTAGTAGTGATTTTGCATTGAAATATCCAATGTTGGAAACCCTGAGTTAAATCCTTGCCATATCGTTTTAGCTTCATTTCTATATTGATATAACATGTTGGGCCTTATGAATAGCATTGAAATCTGAGCTCATAAAGAGGTTACATCATAATCAAATCATGAGAAGCTCATAAAGAGGTTACATCATAATCAAATTATGAAAAACTGGACATTCAATGCAACATCCAACTCAATTTCACATATGAGATGCATCAGCTTACTATAAGTTAGCACTCAATTTCATATATGAGATGCATCAGCTTACTATAAGTTAGCAAGCTTCTCAACTATAATAGTACTATTATAATCAAGATTTCTTAAGAAAAGAAGTTTGGAGAGTAATACTCACAATGGTCTGACTCGACCAATGTTTCATCATCCGCTCAAAGAAAGGCCCTCTTGGCCTAACCTGTCCTACAGAGTTCGAGGCATTATCCAGTCTACCATGATTTGAAGCTACAATGCTTTTTGACTTGCGAACTATCTCTACAAAGCATAGTTGAAAGAATTCTAAATCAGACCGAGAGATAATATATGAAACGAGATATATTTTTTCAATAGAGATAAATCAAAATTCGATGAAATAATATATAGGAATTGAAAAGAAGAATGTGTTTGGAAATCATTCTTGTTTTTATTCTTCAAAAGAAATAAATGTTAAGAATCCATTTTGAGTATGTAACTCTTTTAGAGGAGAAACAAATTTTATTGATGAATAGCAGACAAGGAGTTTAGTGGTCTCCAAACACCAAGATGTAAATTACCAAAGAGATCTCTAATTAGAAATCAAAGAAGATAGACTAATCCCTGAAAGGACGCGTTTGTTTACACTAATACAGAGCATAAAATAATATCAAATCAGGAAGCTACATTGAATATGTAATCGATGAGCTAAAAACAATAGAGGAACAGTCTCATCGAATTTTGAAAGTTTAGGAACAGTACAAAAAACAAGAACATCTTGTTCAAAATTTGGATACAATTTTGCATCATGTTTCAATAAGTGAGAAACTAAGCAAAGAAGACAAGACCAAAAGTACCTATTTTCCCGAAACCTGAAAATAGGAATAAACAAATAACAAGAAACCGAAGCACTACAAAGTTACAAACCAGGCTCTAAGTGAAGCACACAAGTAAAACAAGAAGTACTCACCTGATCCATCTTGTAATCGCTTCCTCTTGCGATAAATTGAAGGTTCCACATCTTCTTCCTCAACCACAGGCTCTTTTTTTACCTTAAAAATTGGAACAGAATTACCAGCATCTACTACCACAACCTCCAAATTTGAAACAGAATAAGCAGCATCTGCTACCATAGCCACCGTATTTGAAACAGAATTACCAGCATATGCTACCATAGCCTCCAAATTTGAAACGGAATTACCAGCATTTTCTACTATAGCCTCCGAATTTGAAATAGAATTACCAGCATCTGCTACCATCGCCTCCAAATTTGAAACAGAATTACCAGCTTCTGCTATCTCAGCCTCCAAAATTGGGACAGAACTAGTAGCTTTTGCTGTCACTGCCTTCTTGCATCCATTTTTGCCAAATATCTTAACATCGAACGTAGAGTGACCATCATATTGGAAAACTAAGAAGTCTCCATATTTCAGAAAATGGTAATCTACAAAGGCCTGCCAGCCCTTCTTGAAATACAGAAGGTCGTCCAATTTTTCCAATGTAATACCCCATGATTTTCCCGTATGATCTTGGATGGTAGCTTTTTCTGGAAAGGTTCCATTTAAATGCTTCATAAAAGCTGGAGGTATGCTCTGGAAATAAGAAATCAAGAATAAATGCAAACAGATAACAAAACAAAACAAATCACCTAGCACGTTCATGTTATTTTATTTAACAAAAGCTTGTTTTCAAAATTAATCAATACTGTCATACAATAAGATAATTAGTTATTTCTATGAGTACAGAAGCCTCTTTCTCTTCTGGTCCACATAGATCAAAATCCTCCGTATAAAAATATAAAATCAATGAGTTTAAACGCCAATTTCATGGAAATATTGGTCGAATGTCGAGGGATATTTCAAGAAAGATCGTGGGAATCACGAAAGCTCATAAAAGTCATTCCCAATTATATATAAATTTAACAACATATTGTTGAAAAGTACAGTTTTGCTATTTGGTCAACTTTTTCATGATATTTTGTTGATTTCCACGAAATTTATTAACATGTTGACCCAGCATGACTAGAATTAAGTGATCAACTCAAGCATGTCAGAACAGAGAGATCACGATGACTTAAATTAACAAAAATAGAAGGGAAAAAAAAAAAAAGAAGCCTTAAGAGGAGCACATGCATCTCTAATATGCCTAATTTTTGTGGTAATACGCAAGTAACTTTTCAGACTATTTTCCGTGCACGTGCAATGCAGAATCCAACAATGGTCAAATACTCAAAAACAGATCAATCCCACATGCTCTTTTGCTTAATACAGAAAAAGTAACAAAGCCATCTATCAAACTCCACTAATCAACCTTTTAAACCGGGGGGGGGGGGGGGGGGGGTTGTGGAATTAGGGCACAATGTGGATGATTAAACAGAGAGACAGAGAAAAACCATTACCATATGAAGAGAGCAAGAATCGGGAAGAAAAACCTTGAAAAACTCAAGGCTAGAAGTGGCTTCCATGCTGCTGTGACTCATCATTCACACTAAAAGAGGTGTCGATGAAGAATTAGATAACAATGCGAAGAACAGGGGAAGATTTTGGTACCGAAACTGCGGAAGAAAGCTTGATAATCATAGACGAAAAAGAATCGAAGGAGTGAAACACAAGACAAAAGGGGAATTTAATAGAATTTTGGTCCCCAGATTTCAGAATTCAGAGTAGAACTCATGGATACGTTACACCACATGCATGCAACTTTCGGCTTGCACTATGAGGTCAGAGGTGAGGGCTAAATTGCTAATCTTTCTAGGGTTTTGGGGATTTTTTCTTTTGTTTTTATTTTCTTAAAAAATTAATGTATTAAAATATCATTTTAGGAATGAACAATTAGGCGTTATCATTGAAACGGTTAAAACCGAATCGAATTGTAAACTGAATTGAAATCAAATTATATTTTCAAACTAAATTAATACTGTTCGACTCGATTTCAAATCGATCGAAGCGAATCTTTTTTTAATAAATGTATTAAAAAATAATATATATATATATATATAATCGTGAAACTGAACCGCTTATAATTTAGAAGATATGAAAGAACATAAACGATTAAAAAATAAAGTAAAACCAAACCAAACATGCGGTCTGGTTCTGTTTCATAAAATACAATTTTTAAAATTTGTTGTTTGGTTCGATTTAAGCCTCAACTTGAACCGAAATGAACCGTGAATAGCCTAAGAGCAATGATTAGGTATACCTAATTTCATACTCCCATTCTTCTACATAAAAAAAAAGTTATAATTTAATATTTTTTTGAAAAAAAATAATAAATTATCACATTGATTTTTAATTGACAAATAGAAAGTAATTTTATCCAAGTTAGTTAAATAATATTGAAATAATAATAATTTCCCTGCTATAAAAAACTTTATGTAAATAATTATATTTCTAAAATATAAAAAAGACAATAAAAATTAAACTTTTATTTTGAAAAAAAAATATTTTTAAGATTTATTAAAAATATATAGACTAAAATTAAACATTTTAAAATAGAAAAAACTAAAATAAAATGAAAACCATGACAATAGACTACAGTGATATTTTAACCAAACATTTATATTATAATTGTAACTTTTTATATATGGGGGAAAATGTAAATTAAAATTTAAGGGAAATTATTCTTTTGGTCCTTGAATTTTTAATAATAAGTTTATTTAATCCGTCATATTTTAAATTGGTCATTTTAATCCCAAACTTTTTAAAAGATTTCTCTATTTAAAATTCCATCAAATTTAAACAAAAAAAAAGTTGATTAAATATACGATTGGAATGCTGACTTAGAAAATTTTATATTTTAACATTTCTCACTCCTTTCTCCCTCTTCTCCCCTCTTAATAGTGGGAGAGAGAAAAAAGCCTTATTCTTCATCCTAATAATCGGCTCCATAAACCCTTTAAACCATCAAACAAACCCCCAAATCAAATTACTAAAACCACTATGGATATGGATTTGGGGGTTTGTTGGGTGGTTTTTAATTAATTCTCAGTCTTTCTATTGACGGGTTAGCGAAAAAACCCTCTCTAATAAACCATCAAAACCATCCAACAAACCCAAATTTGAGGATGGTGTTCTCTTTCTTACATCTTCCTCTTCACATCTTCGAATTTGTCATCGAGTCTATCAACCATCCAACAAATCCCCTTCCTTTAGCTTCCTCCCTCGATAAGTTGTTGTCAAAGTTGTCGAGAATCGAATAATCAATCTTGAATCGTAATTTCCAATTTCTCATATGGATTTGTGATAAAGAGAACTACCTCAATCACGTATGAGAACCCTCCTTCATTCTATATGAATCCTACAACGATAATAAGAATAACCTTCGATAAACAAAATGATAACAACCAAAAAAGCTAAACAGATTTGGCTTGGTAGATTGATTGATGATCAAGAAAAAAGAACTTGTTCCTAACTTCAAGATTTCGAACTCTCCACAATCTAATTGATCAAACTAGATTGAAAGTTCTAATACATGCATTCTAAACACAAGAATATAAAGAAAAAGCATAAAGTTTGAGAAAATAAACTCTAATGAAATTTCATTCAAATTCAAAGTGTTGTTCTAAATGTGGGGATTACAGTCCTGTTTAAACTAATTGAATAGACATCATGAAAGGATGCAACCTTTCACCTACATTGGCTACATTCATCTAACACCCTTTCAACTACTCTAATAAATGTAAATTCATAATATTAATCAAATACATGGGATGTTAATAATGTAAATGAATCTGAATTTTTAGATTCATGATGGCTTTTGGATGACCAAATGACTGGAGCTTCAATAGTTGCAACTTTTCACCATTTATGGGAAACTTATCTTCAAAGCAAACATTTAATCATTCTAGAAGTCTTTTAGCTCTAGCTCATCATTGGTTTATAGGGCATAATGACTGCCTCATAATTAGATTGACTTGGAAAGTTCTCCCATGAATTTTTAGCATGAGCTTCGATTGAGCTGGATTGAGTTTGTTGAACTTCATTTTTCTCTTGTAACCCTTCGTGTTATTATGTGATGGTCAGTTTCTTATCCGTTTGTTTTTTTGTTTTTCTTTTCATCAAATAGTGCCAATGAAGAGCTTTGGAGCTCACTTGGTTTTGGTGATGAGTAATTTTCATAAAGAGATGGAAACTTTTGCGTTGGAAAAGAGAGAAAACACAATTATAATAAACTAAAAATGATAAAGAGTGTTGGAAATGAAAAACAAGAAAATGGTGTTATTGAAGAGATATAAAAAAGAGGTTTTTTTTGTCCTCTCTCCAGCTATTAAGACAGAAGAGAGGGGAGAGAAAAATATTAAAATATAAATTTTTTTAAATCATCAAGCCACGTCACCAATTTAGTCTTTTTTTTATTAAAAAAATCCAATGGAGACTTTAATAGATGGATCTTTTAAATATATTCTTAAAAATTTGAAGACTAAAAATAGTCTATTTGAAATTTGAAAGACTAAATACACATATTCTTAAAAATTCAATAACTGAACGGGTATTTTCCTAAAATCTAATAAAATGTTAGGATAATAGCTCCATATATTTGAAAAGTTAATTTTAGGTATTTTAATTTAATAGAAGTCCCCAATTAAAAAGGTTGTTTTAAAATATGATAGAATACACACTTTGCCCAATGGTAATTTGAAATTAATTCCTATTATGATCCATAAAATTTTGAAGATATCACTTTTTGTCTTTGATATTTGGTTTTAGTTTTCTATTTGATTATTGCGATTTTAAAAAAGTGATATCGATATACTTGGTTCTCAAATTGTAATTTTATTTTTAGTTGATTTCTTAATTTTGAAATTGATTTCTAATTAGTTTAAATTATCAACAATTCTTTAAAACATTAATAATTAATAATTAATTAAATGTTCAGATTAAAATATTTATAATTAAGTGCAATTTCTCTTTCATTACTTAAAGCAATTAATTATTATTATTATTTGAGAAATGAAGTATTTTATTAAACCTCAAGGTATGATTTGAGATACATTCATTTACAGCAAGATTTTGAATTCACATGGGGTAGGAATCCATCCAAGTATAATCAAATCCTAGTATTAACCTTTTTAGCTACAATATCAGCTAACTTATTTATATCTCCAGGGGTATAGGGAAAAATTATGGATTCAAAAGAAGGGGAGATTTCCCAAAATTTTTTTCTAGCCATACAGTACACTACTGTCAATTTCTTTTGTTTCCCGAAAGGTTAATGGCTTTACTGCAGTCCGATTCTACTATGATCTTCCTAAAATTCATCTTAGAAGAAAGTTGTATCCCTTGAAGAACAACAGATATTTTAACAAAAAAAGCGGTAAGTAAACAACATCGATCGAGAAGATCTGTACCGCCTTCAAGGATCCTTGGTCATCCCATATAATTGTACTGAATCCTGTAGAATTTGAAGATGTTTTTCAAGTTACATCAACACTTACTTTAATGAAGTTCGTCGAGGGAGCAGACCAAGTACTCTTTGATTTTGCTGAATTTTTAATCATAGAATCTTTGCATGGAGATAATTTGTGATATGAAGCATGATACTGTTGGAATACAAAACAAGTCGCGGAAGAAAACGCATTCTAATTCATTAATTTTGGCTTCAAATTCAGCATGCTCATAAACTAAAAAGAGAGTTTCAACAATAACCTTTGAAGATACATTTGAATCACAAATTTCAGTTGCAATCCTCCCTTCCTTTGGATGTGAACCACCACAAGGTATTCTCTACTATTCTCTTGGTGCTTTAGATTGAGTTGTGAGACTCAAAATAAGCTTGGATTAAGGAATTTTGATAGATAGACTTTTTGGTTTATCACAAGCTTGAAAAACAGTCTTCTTCCATCTTTTCTCTCTGTAATTCAACAACAACGGCATGGTCATGCTACTCAAAATTTGAGCTATATATTGCATGACTATCATGCGATCAAGAAGCATGTATGAATTACAACTATTGCCTTTAATTTGCTGAGAATTGAAATGGAATTGTGACTAACCTACTTTAAAGAAAGTGGAAAATTCCCAAATTTTGGGATTTTCCATTTTCCATTTTTTTGTTTTAATTATCAAATTGATTTCCAAAATCAATTTTATTTTCAAAAGTTGAAATTTTATTAATTTTACAAAAATTATTTCAAAATTAATTCAATAACTAATTTTTCTAATAAAATTAATAATCAATAATTAATAATTAATTAATCACCAATTCTACTACCATGAATCCCTATTCATGAATTTAATATTTAAATCATATTTAAATATTAATTGATTCTCCAATTCCATTTAATTTCAAAATTAAACGTGACATATAATTACCAATTCTCTTTATTCTAATTTGAACGTTTCAAATAAACTTATCACGCTACTCTAAGGTTGATCCTTTGTGAGCTAGTAGGGGACCTAGTGGACCTACAGATCATGGACTCCAATGATCCGATATTAATTGGCTAAACTATTTACACTGAATTAATCCTCATTCGTTAACTATTGGGTCACTCCACTAGAACCCGTAGTTGCACTCCTCTCACTGTAGATATATTGTGTCCACTCGATATAACAATGATCAGTAAATTAACTCTTCACAGGTTGTTCATAATAACAACTAGGTCAAAAGACTGTTTTACCCTCGAGATTACCTCTTGTTCCTTAAGTCCCACTGATCCTCTAATGAACGATTGTTTTATGATCCGATCATTAAACCAAGTTCTTTTCAGGCCAATGAGAGGGTGAGGCTCATTGTTCAAGACCTGGAGTCAGCACTTAAGGGAACAACCTCTCTACTATCCCTCAAAGCGGGTAAGAGTGAATTCCATCTTGTACCCTATGTCCTCAACTATTTACCCGGTCTTACCCCTAAAATAGGGGGCTTATTGAGCCAGTGCTGTTGAGTCAACTCTCACCTATGCAAATCTAAGGATAGTCCCGAATAAACAAAAGTTCATAGTTAGCTCGGGATTAAGATCAAGTTATCTAGGTCATTGTTTTGAAATAGCCAATCTTAAACAGTAACCAACGTTATAAAGTAAGAGTGACTTATTTCTTGGTCTGATCTTACGCAAACTCATTGCACAAGACGTCTCAATTCATGTCACTACATGTACAAATCAGGATCACTTCGCCTGTAGCACTTTACAACTCCTTGTAACAACTACAAAGTGAGCCGCATCCGATAGTGTTACCAGAATAAGACACCCAACTTTATTCATATACTATAGATCATTTAGACTATTTACTCAAACCAGATCTACTTGTATGTCTCACATAAAAATCAAGTACTCGTGTAATAGTCATGAATCTTTTAGTTTATTGGATTTATTTCTAAAACGAAACAAGCCATTCAAATATTCAATATAACTTTATTGAATCAAACTTCAATAATAAATTTATTAAATTTATCAGAATAAGTTTACTGTTTACAAATCACGGGTTTTAAGACATAAAACTCAACAGATGCTCATGATAGTATTTGTGAATCCAGATGCATCTTGACTGAATGGAGATTAGTTTATTATGGAGCAGATTATTTCTATCATTCCAGGCAGACCAATAGGTAATTGCAATTAATTCTAAATCTTTGATTGATGTGTTTGAGCTGAGAAGACACCATCGATCTAAGAAACTATTGTTAAAGCTCGTACTTAGATGTTGCTTTGATATAATCTGTTTCTATATGGCCTTTGCATGATTACGCTTGAAAAGAGCATGATCTGTAGACTCATAATTTTTTCCATAGACTGGACAAATGGGATTTATATGTAAACCTCAATTATGAAGATTTACTTTTATTGGAATGATATTGTTTACACATCTCCATAAAAAGTGGTTTGTCTTTGAATGGATTTTGAGCTGCCACAATTAAATGCATTTTTTCTCATGGTGCCAAATCATTTTGTCCTGAATTTTTGTATTTAGAGAGATTGTTCTGATTACATCAACATCTTCTTGCAAAAATACTCTGTTAAGGAGCTCAACATTCCATGTTCCATCCGTAGCAGTATATCAGTATGCAGCGGAAGCAACAAGAATCATTAAGTATTCTTTCTAATTTATTAATTTTGGCTGTAAATAAAACATGCTCATATAATAATAAGAGGGTTTTAAGTAATACCTTTGAAGAACACCTTAAATCACAATTCTCAGTTGCAAATCTTCTCCAAATCTCGTTGTGAACTACCTCAAGATCTTCCCTACTATACTCTTAGAGCTTTAGATTGAGTTGTGGGACTCGAAATAAGCTTAAATGAAGGGAATTTGGAGAAGAACTCACCATTGCACCCACTTGAAAAACACCTTCTTTAACTCAAATTTTTCTATAAAAATTCAACTAATGCATGTTTCAATTCCACTATTCTTTATTTATTGTAGGACAATCATGCAATGAAAAATGTTGCATGGAGAGCACTTCATGCTTGAAAGATTGAATCAAGAAATGGAGGGAAATTGAGTGAGCTAGTTGTTCGTTAGTGGAGAAATCCAACATTTCCATTTTTGTGTTTTTTCCAATTTTTTTAATTTACAAATTGAATTTCCAAAATCAATTTGATTTCAAAAATTGAAAACATTATTAATTTTTTCAAAATTAATTTTCTAATAAATTCAAATATTAAATTAATTTTACATAAATTCCACATTCATGAATTTAATATTTAAATCATATTTAAATATTAATTAATTCTCCAATACGGTTTAATTGTAAAATTAAACGTGTAATTATAACATATATAATTACTAATTCCTTTAATTCTAATTTGAACATTTCAAATTAACTTATCATGCTACTCTAAAGCTAATCCATTTACGAGCTAGTAGGAACCTTGTGGACCTACAAATCATGGGCTCCAACAATCCGAGATTAATTGGCTAAACTCTTTACACCTAGGGTTGGCAAAATTCCTTGCAGGATCGGGTCTCTGTGGGGATCCGCCCCGATCGAGGCGGGGAATCCCCAGTTTGACCGAGGATGGGGTCAAGCCGAGAAAAATTTTTGGGGCCCCACCCCCTACCTTGATTTGATATATTTATATATTTATAATATATAAAATAATTTATTTATATATATGTTTATAATGTATAGTATTTGATTTGAGTCCAATATTAAATAAGGCTAACATATTATCTTGGCATGTGATCAAACAAGTACATACTCGAGGAAAATGCTAAGCAATCTCATGAAACTTAATTGCTTGAAAACATATAAACTTATCAACAATTATCATTGAAATGACATAGTTTATCCCTCTTCATAGTTCTTGCCAATATGGTACCAACTCAATACATAGCATTCTTCATTAATAAGTTTTACTGAAACTTGAATTCATCTCCTGGGATATGGCTCCTCTGTCCATCACCTTCCTAATCCCACTGGTCCTATGTGTGCGTAGCTAGGATCCTATCTTCAACCGCCTATAATCTTGGTTACCACTTCGAGGTATTGAGCTAAACATACTTTACTAGGAGTCCTTCACATAAATATTACACTTAGCTTTGTCTTATAGTCTTAGCTTTCCCTAATAGCAAGCGTTAACTATTCAGGCTTTGTCTAGGGCAACATACTTCATAAGCACTAGACATTAATTACTTAAAAACATCATGCTTGGACCATACCTATCCATACTCTATAAGTTATTAATCTATCAAGCATATGTAAACATTGGTAAAGGAAATAGCTTGACAAACGTTTGAGGCTGGCTATCAATAAGTAACTTTCATTAAAGCATGTCTTGCTAAATCATTCATAAATATTTGTAGAAATTAGAGTCACTCACAGTCTTTGGAAACTCCTTTTAAGATTGATGAGCTTCTCCTACTAATGTCAACCCTATGAACATGTCGAAATACTTTAGGTACTAGCCATGGTTTCCCTTTTTAGACTCGCTTTCAGAATTAAGCTCACATTTATACTTTAGTTACTAGCCATGGTTTCCCTTTTTAGACTCGCTTTCAGAATTAAGCTCACATTTATTTCTTTCGCTTTTAATTCCTCGTAACTTATCTTAGGGCGTCGGGTACATAGTCGAATTTAAAAGGGCTTAAACTTCAGCTGGTCGCCTCTTTTCTGATGCCCATACCCAGTACTTAGTAGGATTTTAGGATGTCAAACCCACGTTTAGTAAGTAGCTGCCTGTTCGTCCAATAAATTCTAGGTTCAGATTCTAATGTCGATAACTCGAAATCCATAATTCATTTTAAGAAAATTCCTTCTTTAAACATGTTTAGAATTATGTTAACAATGTTACCTCAAAGTTTCAACGTGAAACTCCTTGTGGTTTAACCTAAGCTTTCAAATATTTCCCGAAAGCCTTAACCATAACTCCCTACTTGAGCAAAAATTCTAGGTTTAACTTCCAAAATATGCAACTTGAAATCTAGACCTCTTCTTGTCAAAGTTCCTTCTACAAACGTACTTGAAATGGTATTCACGATAATACCTTAAATTTTCGGCTTGCAAGTTTAAGTAGTTCGTTCTAGATCTACGTTTCTTCATCGAGTGGCCGAAAACACCCAAAAAATGAATCTTCAACTCTTCCTTCCTTCTTCGACCCTTTTTCCTGTGAGAACTCTCTTCCAAAGGCTTGATTTCAGAAAAGTTCGTCTGGCTTGCTCGAGCAAATAGTCCAAAATGAGCCCTTGAAGTTCTCCTCCCTTTTTATACTACCGTCCAGCTCCTTGCATGAAATCTCCTTAAGCCACCCAACCCACTAGTGGAGATTAAGGATCGAGTTTAAGCCATTTGTCTGGGTAACTAAATGAGAAGTTTAAAACTGAGCGTTTTAAGTAACTCGATCCTCGCTGGGAAAACTTGATGGAGAAAGGTCCTTACTCGATGAAACATTCTCTGGCTCTCTGTTGAATACTTGATGGGTAGGACTTGATACTCGATGGGGAACTCGGCACTGGGAGCTCGCTCGATGCACACTCCTTACTCGATTCTTCATACTCGACGCATGACCCTTCCTCACTTACCCTCGACGCTCGACCCCTTCCTCGATCACTTATACTCGATGCTCGACCCTTCCTCAATAACTTATATTCGATGCTCGACCCTTCCTCGATAACTTATACTCAACATTCGGCAACATTTACTCGATCCTACCTTCTGCCACTTGCTGCTCAAGCACCTCTCAACACGACCAACACTTAGCCAGAAATTCTCTTTGTAAGGTTAGATCGATAAGTAATCAGAGTTAAGTTCCCATACTTAAATATTTTCCTTCTTCAAACTTATCCTTTACCTCAAAACGCACAAATCCAATCTAACTTAAATATTTAACCCAACCCTTTTCTTAACTTAAACAATAAACATAATTAAAAAGAGGAAAGTAAGGTGCGGGTTTTACATAAATAGACACCAACATTAGTGAAAATTTGTAATCCATTAGTCTATTTATAAAATAAATGGAGTCTAGAAAACAATAGTGTAATATAAACCTACTGGTAAGGTCTTCTATCTAGAAATTCCGAAAAAACTTATTACTATAAAATTATAGTATTTTTTTTATATAAAAGAACTCATTAATAATCTTTTGTTTTAAATGCTATTTTTTGGAAATCAAAATTGGGAAAGATTTAATTGCTAAAATTAATTAAAAAGTTAGATGAACTTTTGCAAGGAAAAAATCGCCATTATTATTTTTCTTTAAAATAAATTACTAAGTAATTATAAACAAAATTCAATTAGAAGGATATAACTTGAATATTAAATTCCCAATTCAATTTCTAAACCCAACGAGGATCTTCAAGATCCCTCCAAAAACCTCCTCTGTGTAAGGCTGTATCGGGGAGATGTGGTTGTCCTCCTGCAGGTGTTCGTGATTGTTGGTGTGGGTTCGAATGGAGTTCAAAGCTTTAATGAACTAGTGGAGGGCTAAACTAGGCTTTTTATGTTGAAAACATGGGTAAGAATTTCTTTCTTTTTGGGTTTAACTTTGTTAAAGATAAGGATTGGGTTCTTGACAAATATTTGTTGGCTCTAGAGATCCCTAAGAATGATCTTAATATGAGTTTCGTTATCTGGATTTCTGGATGAGATTATTAGAGCTAAGAATATTCCGTTGGAAAGGAAAATTTTGGTTTGAAAATTGAAGGGACCTTCAATATGGGCACTGGCTAAGATTTCAATTTGCATACTTGAAATATTGAGCTTTTGGAAGATCTCTTATGTGATGATGATGCGGTTTGTATTACCAAAATAAAATGTGATATCATATGTTTTATTTAATAATTTTGGTGTAATTCTTTTCCAATTTTATCTATTTGACGACATATTAAGTAAGAATATTTTTGTCATTTTACTACAACGCGTTAGGGTTTTCTGGCTATCTAAAGTCTTGCTATTAGGTTGTTTGAGAAGTTTAAGATGAATTGAATTTAGCCTTTAAGCTTTTATTTTTCAAAGTTAGTCAAGAGAGCTTCTTAAATTTTGGAATCATGTATTGAGTTACATGCCAAGAACTTTCGATTGGGACGATTGATCAGCCTATCTTGTGGACCGTTCAAATCTTGCGCCAAGAAATTTGTTCTTTATCTCAAGAGCTTTGATCCTGAGGCAATTAATGTTTAAACAATTCTTAGATTGAATTATTGATTGGGAGGTTTTAGTGATGGAGAATCAGAGTCTTCGTACCAAAATTTTTTTTAATTTCAATTAGCTAAGTTTTCTAATCAAATAAGGCCTCAAGATATGCTCATAAGTGAAATCATGCATTGCCATAAAATTCATAAGAATATACCAATTATATATTCTTAACACGATAGAATCTTCATTATAATGATTATGTGTTGCCTAGCCAATTTCATGTAAGGATGAGGAGATACGTGACCCCACTCGATTGAATTAAATTATTTATTTCTAAAATAAAGTTCGACGAAGTGCTCAGTTGTGGGAGGAAGATTAAATAGTGCCTCCTTGGTCCGTGATTTGATGCAATCTACTGAAAATTGTGTATTTAAATTTTTTAGATTTTCTTTTAATTTTAATATAATTGTGGCTAGACATCATTTTTGAAAAAAAGTATTGTTACGCAATCAGTAATTAAATAATATAATAATAATAATAATAATATAAAAAAAAAATCTACACGGATTAATATTATTAAAGAGAATATTTTCTAAATACAAAACGTCGTCACTAGGATTAGAGAGTTTATATAATATACTTCCCTAAATTCGAGGGTCATAATCATACTCGATTATTTTCTTGAAAAAACTTACAGACAAGCATGTGCAACATAGCTAGGGATGTGTCCATCTCAAGTTGTTGAAAATGGTAACTTCAAAAGTGCAGGTTTTTTTTTGCTCACCATCTCAAACAAGCATGTGTCTGCTCACCATCTCAAACAACTCATTTTCTTGAAAAAACTTACACCAACCTGCTGAGAATCTGGAATTGCTCTCATATTGCTTCAATGTTACATTCCACTCTTTGTTCCTAACTTGAAGCTTTTCAGAGTCCATTTCTGGTGAAAAATCCTCATTTGCAAAGGATATGGGAATGTGCTGCCAATGGACAACATATAATGCTTCAACTTAATTCCATGAAAATATATAATACTTTTAACCAAGAAAAGTTTTTTTATTTTGTTACCAGAACATTGTTCCATTGCCTGAAGCGATTCAAGTGAATCTCCACTTTGAAGAAGGGATATCTGGTTGATGCAATTTTCTTCTTTGGTGAAGAGAAAGAAGAGGGAGCTGTCTCTTGTAATTTGGTGAACAAAAATCTATCGATAATGAGTTCAAAGCAAACAACATCCCCTGCTTTCAAGAGATTTTGCTCTACAAAACTCCTCCATCCACTACAAATATAAGCATCTTTATCTCTATTTCTACTCCATTTGTACAGAAGTGGCCCTTTTTTACCATTTTCTGTTTGGAGGCTAATACTTCCAAATTTCTCTGATAATTATTTTCTTGCAAATTTCTTAGGAACATTTGATTGGCTCATCACAACTTTGAAGCCAGATTTCTCAAGTGATTCAGCTTTGTTCTTGGATTCTTGCCTTCTCCTTGAAATCTCAACTTCATCTTCTCTTGGCTTTCTTTTCTTACAACTTGGTATATCACTAGAAATACTGCAGTCTTCTGTCATTAAACCATATTTTTTTCAAAACAATCTTCTAAGCTGTGTTTAGAGTACCTTAATGTCACGCGGTCGGAGTTTGAGACGACCAACGTGCAGCACTTGGAGGCTCTTGCTTGTTAAAGAGTGCACCAAGTAAGCCTAAGAAGAGTTTTGGCCTATTCAAGGCTCAAAGAAAGTTGCTTGGGAGGTTTTAAGATGAGTAGGCAAGGGAACTTGGGAGTTTGAGTGAATGAGAGCTTTGTTGAATTGTCCAAGGGATGATCTACAAATGATCCCTACCAATCTATTTATATACATGCCCCACCAACCTAGGGGCGTATGGCCGACCTTAGCAGGTCGGTTTAGACCATTCTAGACACTTCTATATGTGTCTTAGATACATCTTAGGCCATACAAGGCCATTCTAGATCCTACCAAGTACATACATGAATATTCTAGACACTCCTAATCTATTCTAGACTCTTGTAGAGTATTCTAGAGTATGTATATTTGGACTGAGTGTTGGGGCCTTCTAGCACAGTCTAGAGTCATCCGATACCATCCAGCACGTTCCAGCACCATCTTGGGTCTTCTAGAGGCTACCGGGGCTGTCCAGCACGTTCTAGCATTGTGTGGCACTGTCTAGGGGCTTCCAGACGCTTCTGGGACATTCATGAGGGGCGTTGGCCTTGTCCAACGTCGTCCAGGTCCGTCCAGGTCCGTCCAGCCCTATCTAGAGGCTTCTAGCGGCATCTCGGACGGTCTGGAGTGCTCTCGGGTCGCCTAGCGCGTCTGGAGGTGTTAGTCGTTGGGTCATGCGCACAGGGAGGCGCACGCGTTCGTCGCTCACACGCGGGGTCGCCCGGCTGAGCGTTGCGCGCGCGTTTGGACTCGCGCACGCTGGGCCTTCAGTCGTGAGCACGGTTGCGGGCCTGGCCGTGCGCATGTCTGCTGCCTTGGGCGCTTGGCTGGGTGCCTGTCCGGGCATGTGCCTGCCTATGCCTTGGCATGCCGACTTGTTAGGTGTCCGTGATGGGCTTGCACCAGGGATAGGGGGCGCATGAGTGGGCCATATGTGGCGACTTGGGAAAGCCTTCTGACGGGTCATGACTCCATCTTGGCGATGCTAAAGAAGCCTTGGGCCTTCTATTGGTGTGATTTGAAAAGTCATTTTTGCGGGGCGTGACATTAAGCTTTAATTAACATGACTAAAAGTACTTTTTGATCTAAAGCACTTTGGAAAACAGTTTAAAATACTTTCAGTGGACATAGTCAAATAAATAAACTAACAAATTAGACAGAAGACTTAATAAGAAATGAATGTTTTAGGGTTGGTTTAGTAATAATTTTATTTTGAATTTTTGTTTTTAAAAATTAAGCTTATAAATACTACTTCTAGTTCCAAATTTCTTTAAATGTTATCAATTTTTACCAACTGTTTAAAAAATCATGCTAAATTTTGAAAACTAAAAAAAAACCTTTAAAAAATATTTTTATTTTTAAAATTTGACTAAGAATCTAACTATTCTACTTAAAAATATTTACCAAATGAACCTTAAAACTTGCATACCTTCAGATTCCGTATTGATTGAAAACGAATCTTTCTTTCTCATTTTTTACAAGATCGACGACAGGAAACTGAAGCCTTCTTACTCTTGTTAGATTGTCGGCGAAAACTCTGCAAACTTTTATGAGAATCAGAATCAAATTCATTAACATTGAAAGAATGTTGGGTTTCCACTCCAGTTGGATCAAATATGGTCACTTCAAAACTACTCCAACTTCCACTTCCATTTAATAATTTAAACACCAACAATGAACCGAACTCTAAACAATAATGTTCGGCAAAATTTTCCTATCCCTTTTGCAGCCAAACAGCGCCATTAGCGGCCGTCTTCAAACCCACTTTCCATTTCATTCCATCTGGAAGCCTAAGAACAACGGAACTTGATAAAAGCTTACCATAGTCTTTGACAAACATCTTCGGAATCATCTGGAAAACACGGCAAAAGACCATTTCTTAAGTTAAGACATACAGAACTTGAAAAGTTTCTTCTTTTTTTTTTTTTTCCTTTTTTCTTCTCTTGATCATAAGAAAATTCGTCCTTGTGTAAGGGAGGGAAGGAGAAAGATAAAAATGAAAAGTGAAGGAAGAATTTTGAAAAACTTGGGAGGAAAAGCCATTGTTAATGGTGGAGGAAGGTAGAGTTGCAGAGAATGAAAGAAAGTTGAAGTGAGGAAGATGAAGTTGGTGAAAAATGGCGTCTGTTCAGATACTGTGTATAGTACGGTTTTTCAAAAGACTGTAGACTGTACATGCAGGTTTTTTTTTTCTTGAAAAAATAAAGGGAAACGATTAGTATGACGTGCAGCCGTGCAGGAGACTTTTGAGTTTTCTTCTCTTTTTTTTTTCTTTTTTAGGAGTGATGTAATTCGGACCTTTAATATTAATATTGTTGTTTTGTAACTTATTAGAGAAATATTATTGTTTTGGGAGTTCGAGGCTAGAAGTCGAGGGTTGAGGATTCGACTAATGTAGTAAATCAGGGTTGTCGAGGGTTGAAGATTCGACTAATGTACGTAAATAAAGTTGTCGAGGGTTGAAGTTTCGACATACATTAGGGTTGGAACCAATAAGGTTGGAAACAATACGTAAATTACTGTTGTCAAGGGTTGAAGTTTCGACATACTTAGAAATCATACCTAAGTCGGAACTTCAATCCTCGACAAGGAACATAAGTGGGTGAAGCAATGTAGGAGAGAGCGAGATTCAAACCGAGATTACTGGAGAGAGCGAGATTTAGAGCAAGATTGTAGGAGAGAACGAGATGTTGAGCGAGGGTTTTGGAGAGAGTGAGATTGAGTCTCATGGATTAAACGATCAACCACAGCTGACGTGGAAATCGTCTTCACTTTATTTACTTTCCATAAGTCTGAAAAAGTGCATATATTTATTGACTAAGTCTTAAAAAAGGTGTGAAGTCCTATCACCATGCTCTGATTCCCCTGCACGATTCCCTGATGCATTGACCGATTGATCTGATTCCCCTGCTCTGATTCCCTACATTCATTGGCGCATTCATGCCTCTCTGCCATAACCTTAATGCCTTTTCAACCACCCCAAATCCGTGGGTCGAGTGTTGAACACTCGACCTACATTCTTTTAAAACTCCATCCTCTTCATTTCTACTCACTCATTCCCTCGATAATTTTTAAGACTCATTGCCCTTGATTTTGCTCACTCCTCTCCCCTTGATTTGCTCACTACCCCTTCATAGCTCACTGCCTTCGAAATCATCTTCCTCTTCTCCCATTTCCATTTCCATTTCCCTTCTTGTATTTCGTTTAATACAAATCATTCTCACACAACTATACTGGTTCGTTACTCTACTAGATTTTTATTTTTTAAGAATAATTATAAATTTTATTTTTGTTCTTATATTATTATCTTTTTATAGATTCTATTTTTTTAAAAAAATTTTGTAGTTGTGGTCAGATAACAAATAACAAGAAAAAAGGGTGAACGTCGTCACTTTGAAGGAAAAAAGAGAACTACCGTCGAATCTGTGAGTTGAACTTATGATATTTGAAAAGTTTAGTTTATTCTTATGATATTTGATTTATTTAGTATTAACTTTGATGTTTATAGTGTTAGAATGTTTAGTTTACTGTTATGTTTAAGAAGTTAAATATTTATAGTTTAATACAAAATTATTGTGATAGTTAACCAGTTTAGTATAGTTTCAAAAATTTAATATAGTTTGAAATTTTTAGTTTATTCATATGAAAATTATTGTTGTTATGTTTATTGTTCCTGAAACACCGGAGAGAAATTGTAACACACGAAGAGGTGTGTTTAATTTCAGATCGACATGCTGGTATAATTGCAGCAGTGAACAACCCAGCAAATGGTTGGACGGGGCTGAAATGTCACCATCGTTTCTGCTTATGACATATCGTTAGCAACTTCAATAAAAAGTATAAATTTAATTCATTGAAAAATTATGTTTATCGTGCCGGGAGTCTCAAATTCGAAAGTTCAACAAAGCAATTAAAGATATCAAAGGAATAAATCAGAGTTGTCTCTATCATAGTGCATAAATGGAGTCCTCAAAGGAGCTCGAATGTTGCCTATAAATATTCTTGCTCAGATAACATTATTCAAATGCGTGAACTATTTCGAAAAAAGAAGAGCATAAATAAGGGATGCATTAGAGCGTCAAGATAAATACACCCGATAAATATTATTTTTTATATATAATTTATTAATAGTTTATTTCAAACATATTTTATAATACTAAGTAGAGTAAAAATCCAGGTACGCACACGACAAAATAAATAAATGGGCTACACGATCTAGTAAACATGAAGTACAATCATACGATCGGTATGAAGGTGTGTTTCATGTGAAGACCGGATGTCATAGTCTCAATGCCAAGGAGGAAACTTTCAAATATTGAGGCTAAACAGGGAACGGTACATGTAACAAGTGGCAAACATTCGGTATTCCGACAAGATTGAAGGATCGAGGTTAAGTTTAATATGGTTAGGAATACAATTTCGAGAGTTCTCAGATGATGTAGACAAGGAAACCGTCATAAGATATGCGTAAGCATATATACTACAAATGATGGGTGGAAATCTGTTTTCAGATAAATCGGGTCATTTTGTTCACTTGATGTTCCTGCCAATGTTAGTTAACCTCCATGATGTGGGGCGGTATTCGTGGGGTGAAGCATGTTTGGCATGGTTATATAGACAAATATGCAAATACCTGAGGCCAATGTTAGTTAACCTCCATGATGTGGGGCGGTATTCGTGGGGTGAAGCATGTTTGGCATGGTTATATAGACAAATATGCAAATACCTGAGGTTCGAGAGATAGCTGGGCCTCTCATACTTTTACAACTATGGGCTTAGGAGCGATTTCCAACAATGACTCCACAGCCACAACATGTTAATGACGCTCAGTTAGTTGGACGAGCCTACGATTCTCGGTATGTTGTTTTAATTCAATTTAATTTTTATATCATTGATCTAGTTAATTTAAATTCTAAATTATCAATTTAAAATTTTAGGTGGAGAGACAAATTTTGTGTGATTAGGACAGCCACACATGTAGTAAGCCAGTATAGATACATGTTTGATCTGCTTCAACCTGAACATGTACATTAGGAATCTTTTTATGGTGGTTCTTCCTTCTAATGACCGACATGAACCTAATTGATTATTTTATACACATTTTTATTGTATTTATCTGTAATATTCTCTAATTGAAATATATTTTGTGTTTCAGGTTATTTGGGAGCCGTACAAAATTATTATGCATACTTTGCCTAATTTTTGTACGAATTTCAAAACATATGGCGGACGATGAGTCCTCTCATATGTTTTCACATTGGTGAGTGGCATCTTCCTGACAGGGTGATGAGACAATTTGGTTTTTAGCAGGATGTCTCATCGCCTTTTAATATTGAACCCATACTGCATGATATTGACCTAAGGACTGGAGATTGGTCCAAAAAAGTTGCACATTTGGTAGTGTGATGGCACTATCGTGCAAGGTTTATTGCAGTGGGGGTTTCTCTTGAGCAGTTTGACATAGATGTCACTCCATAATATATTCATTGGTATAATAATATCACAAGACGCTACGTCACTCGTCCGGGAGCAGCTGTGGGTCATCTGGTAAATGAATATTATCTAATTATTTTTAATTTAAATTTATTTAAATATTGTCTAATTGTTTTATAATTCACAGAGATCGAACAACCATAGACTCCGTTACCTATTGTTCCTCTACCAGCTCCTACACGTAGAGGACCTGTTCGGGAAGAGGGTGAGTTTGATGAGGTTGCACATAATGTGGAAGAGTTGTCCCCTATGATGCAGACGCAGAGTCAAACTGATTATGCTAGTCCGATGATGCCAGCATTTTGTTCAGAACATCATGACTCAGAGGCTGGTCCTTCGTCTTCATACGTGCATGGACATGGTTAGGGTCGTGGAGAGCATAATGAATATTTATATTATGAAGCGTCTGCAGAGGTACCAGAGCAACATTAAGAAGAACCCGAGCAACCTCAAGTTCGAAGTCGACGAAGACAACCAGCTCGAAATCAACGACGTCCGCCTTTGTGGGACACATTGATTTTTGTTATTATTTTTATATAAATGAGATACTTAATTTTTTTTATGAGATATTATCTTTTTAATTTATTCTTTTTATTTATTATGAATAATAATTATTTCGATGTAAAAGCTTTTAAATGGGAAAAATTAAAAGGATATTTTCCTTTTAGAAACTATTTAGGAAAATATTGTTGTTTTCAAATTTAACAAATTTAAATAATAATATTTTAGATATTGTTGATAAAAGAACAGAACCTTCACATGCAAGTCTATAATAAGACTGTATTATTGATGTAAAAGAACAGACATTTTAATCACAGTAGTGAGGTCAAGATTTTGATGGAGTTTTTTTTTTAATTATAAATAATAATAAAATCTTTATGATGTCAAGCAACAATAAAAAAGAATAAGAATATGATGAACCAAAAAGATGAAATGGCCCCATCTACGAGCAATAGCAGTTAAATTCTAAAAGATTTATCCAAACGAGTTTGTTTCCAAATGGGTTAGAAAGAATAACATATCAAGCTGGAAACTCTCAAGTTAAAAAGAAAAAAACTGGAAACTCTCGCTCTCTCTTTTACTCTTCCCTCTTTCGTTCTCTTCGCTCTCGCTCTCTCTGCTTTCTCCGATCTCGCTCTCTCTCATTTGTGTTCCTGTTATTATAAGTGACGATATTGAGCTGCCATATAAAGATGTCTTGGATTACTCAGAGTTTTGTGTTTTTATCCAAGCAGCAGATTCTATAAGGAAAGGTTATCTACTGAATCTTCTTCATGGAATTGGACGAGAAAAGTGGACAAAGATGTGGAATAAAATAGAGGAAATTGTGCATGAATTTGAATATCAGTATCCATCTCAAAGTGGTGGTGCTGTTGATATGATTTGGCAAGCAGTGTCACGTAAAGTGTCAAAAATAAAATCTAATCGAAAGTACAAAAATAACGAAAGGGAAAGGTTGAGCGTTCAAATTTTGACCTATTAAAAAGAAAAAAACAATATTTTTACAAATAGTTTGAAAACAACAATATTTTCCTAAATAGTTTCTAAAAGGACAATATTATTTTAATTTTCCCGGACCTTTAATATTAATATTGTTGTTTTCAAAACTTATTAGAGAAATATTGTCGTTTTGAAACTTATTAGAGAAATATTGTTGTTTTGGGAGTTCGAGGCTAGAGGTTGAGCGTTGAGAACTCACCTAATGTGGAGGTCGAACGTTGAGAACTCGACGAACAAAGAAAATTTGGAAACAATACATAGGCCGAAACTTCAATCCTCGATGAGGGAAATCTCGCGAATCTCGCTTAGGTTGTCGAAGGTTGAAGTTTCGACCACATCCACCCTCGAGATTGCAGGTTTATTACTTTTATTTTTCCCTCATATAGGAAATAAAGTAATGAGATGGTATACTAAATGTATCTGGGTACTCGAGCTGCTTCTAACAACCTATGCATTTTGTTATCATTTCGAATTAGATGGAGGCTTGTGGGATTGACGTGAGGGGGTGGGGATGGCTATATTTCTGGGAACGAACTCCAGGCGAATATAAAGCACATGGATACAAGTTATGCCTTATGAAAGACAATTCCGAATTAGCTTTGTCTACTAACAAAATTTTGTATATTAGGTTGTCGAAGGTTACACACATATCGAAACTTCAAAGCGATTAAGGAGATAAGTGGGCTGAAGCAAATTAAGAAGAGAGTGAGATTCAAAACGAGATAGTAGGAGAGAGCGAGATGTTGAACAAGATTTTAGAAGAGAGCGAGATTCAAAGCGAGATTTTAGGAGAGGGCGAGATTTAGAGTGAGAATGTTGGAAAGAGCGAGATTTAGTTTATATTGACTAATCTGACTAACATTGAACTTGGTAAAATGAAATGGTTGAATAATTGAAAAATAAAATTATTTAGGAATACACATTGAATACTAAGATTACGCATTGAGTTTCTGGTAGTAGATCCATAATCAAAAAAGTGTTTGTGATTATTCTAGAAGAAATGAAAGCTAGTAATCATTAATGGAAAAATAACAACAATAACAGAGATGGCGAGATCTTAGAAGAGAGCGAGAGTGAGAGAGTGAGTGTAAGAGAGCGAGGTCTTAGGAGAGAGCGAGAGCGAGAGAGCAAGATCTTATGAAAGAGCGAGAGTCTTTTCTTTATTTGAACTTTCCATAGAAATATATATAAAAAAAAAAAAAAGAGAGAGAGAGAAAAAAGAGCTAATAATCATACTATAATTGAATAATCATTAGACTATAATTGAATATATTAGATTATTATACTATAATTGAATAATCATTAGACAATAAATTGAATATATTAGATTATTATACTATAATTGAATAATCATTAGACAATAAATTGAATATATTAGATTATTATACTATAATTGAATAATCAGTAGACAATAAATTGAAT
>NC_052351.1:40497569-40527418 GCF_009727055.1 Benincasa hispida | reverse complement strand
ATAAATTGAATATATTAGATTATTATAATGTAAAACTTTATTGATTACAAAAATAAAAAAATAAAAAAATTGAATATACAATAGATTATTATAAAAAAAAATTGAATATATAATAAATTATAATAAAAATTGAATATACAATAAAATGAATATGTAATAAAAAAATTATTTATTATTCAATTCCTAACTATCTGGAGTCCGTCTTAGTAACAAAAGACACTTCAGTCGATTATGTCCTAACTGGTTACAAAATCCACATCGCTGTCGAGTGGCTGGTTCTATCTAATTCATCTCGTTGTGATAACGTGAACTTTTCGGTCTACCGGGTATTCTCAATAAGGATGGATCAGGATGTAAGACGGACATATTAGGGTGCGTGATCTAGTAATCTTCATGTGGTACAGGTTGAAATTGAGGAGAGTAACATTCAGCATACGTTGACAATTTGTAGTAGTCCTCAATAAAATCTTCGTAGTTCATGTTAAAATGTGAGCAAACGGCCATAAAATGCGAACATGGAATGCCAAATGCTTGCCACTTGTTACATGAACAGTACCGTTCAGTATGATGGCTTGTTCGAGATCACTAAGTATGAAACACCTGGGAGAAATTGTAACACACGAAGAGGTGTGTTTAAGTTCAGATCGACATGCTGGTATAATTGCAGCAGTGAACAACCCAGCAAATGGTTGGACGGGACCGAAATGTCACCACCGTTTCTACTTACGACATATCGTCAGCAACTTCAATAAAAAGTATAAATTTAATTCATTGAAAAATTGTGTTTATCGTGTCGGGTGTCAGTTTCAAATTCAAAAGTTCAACAAAGCAATTGAAGATATCAAAGGAATAAATCGGAGTTGTCTAAGTTTTTTTTACAACATTAGTTTAAAGCAATGGACTCAAGCATATGATGGAGGATTGAGATATGGGTGGATGACGACAAATCTATCAGAGTGGAGTCCTTAAATGAGCTCGAATGTTGCCTATAAATGCTCTTGCTCAGATAACATTCTTCAAATGCGTGAACTATTTTGAGAAAAGAAGAGCATAAATAAGGGATGCATTGGAGCGTCAAGATAAATACACCTGGTAAATATTGTTTTTATATATATATATATAATTTATTAATAGTTTATTTCAAACACATTTTATAATACTAAGTGGAGTAAAAATCCAGGTACGCACACGAAAAAATAAATAAATGGGCTGCACGATTTAGTAAACATGAAGTACAATCATACGATCGGTATGAAGGTGTGTTTCATGTGAAGATCGGATATCACAATCTCAATGCCAAAGGAGGAAACGTTCAAATATTGAGGCTAAATAGGTACGAGCGGTACTGTTCATGTAACAAATGGCAATCATTCGACATTCCATGCTTGCATTTTATGGCCGTTTGCTCATATTTCAACATGAACTACGAATATTTTATTGAGGACTACTACAAATTGTCAACGTATGTTGAATGTTACTCTCCTCAATTTCAACCTGTACCGCATGAAGATTATTGAATCACGCCCTAATATGCCTCGTCTTACATCCTGATCCATCGCTGTTGAGAAGACCTGGTAGACTGAAAAGTTCATGTTATCACAACAGATGAATTGGATAGAACCAGCCAATCGACAACGATGTGGATTTTGTAACCAGTTAGGACATAATCTAAGGAAGTGTCCTTCGTTACTAAGACGGGCTCCACATAGTTAGGGATTGAATAATAAATAATTTTTTTTATTATATATTCATTTTATTGTATATTCAATTTTTTTATTATAATTTATTGTATATTCAATTTTTTTATAATAATCTATTGTATATTCATTTTTTTGTAATCAATAATAATCTAATATATTCTATTAATTATAGTATAATAATCTAATATATTCAATTTATTTTCTAATGATTATTCAATTATAGTATAATAATCTGATATATTCAATTATAGTCTGATGATTATTCAATTATAGTATGATTATTAGCTCTTTTTTCTCCTTTTTTTTTTATATATATTTCTATGGAAAGTTCAAATAAAGTGAAGACTGTATCGGTATCCCTCTCTCCTAAGATCTCACTCTCTCAGTATCGCTCCCTCCTAAGATCTCGCTCTCTCACTCTTGCTCTCTCTCAATATCTCGCTCTCTCTGTTATTGTTGTTATTTTTCCTCTAATGATTACTAGCTTTTTTTCTCATTGGTCATGTATATATGGAAACAGATTCAATAATAAAGTTAGGGCAAGGTCAAGTGTTCAAAGTTTGACGTATAAAAATAAAGAAAGGGAAAGGTCGAGCATTCAAAATTCGACTTATTTTTAAAAAAAAAAATCAATATTTTTACAAATAGTTTGAAAACAACAATATTTTATTAAATAGTTTCTAAAAGGACAATATCCTTTTAATTTTCCTTATTAGCTCAATGGCTCTTTTAATATAAAAAATTATATTTTATTTTTAACTTATCCATTAATATAAACAATATTTTATTAGTGTTCAAAGTTTGATGTATAAAAATTACATATTTATTTTTAACTTATCCATTTTTTTTATTGAAGTTTTGTGTCATTTCACTCAAAATTGAATTATGTGAGAGTTTTATTTCTTTACAATCCAAAGTTTCCTTTCAAAAAAATCAAAATTGAAAAAAATAACATATATTTATTTTGAATTTCGTTCAAATATTTTGTATTTGATTTTCACATCATTTTAGAATTATGTAATAAACCTCTCATTTTCTCTAAGTCTATCGACCTTTAGAGTGTTCTTTTTGTAATGCTTCTTATATTCCTTTTAAGTCTAACATTACGATTGTTCGTTTTTGTATCTACTCCATTTTATCATAAATAAATTACAATTATTTTGTATGCAAATATCCACGTCCTTTAATTTTGTAATTAATTACTAATATTTGATATTATTTTATAATTATTTTTCATTTCTTTTTAAATTTGTACTATAGCATCAACATTTGAAAAAATATTTTATAATAAATGTTGTCTTACTTTATAAAAATGATGATTAAAAATAGTTAATTATAGTCTAATTCAATCTCAATCCGAGTTTCATTAACTAATTATAACGATTTTCATCAACTTCCATCAATTTTCATAAATTTTCCCAAAATTTTCAATACATTAATATCGATATTTCCACAAAATCGAGACATATAGACATCATATTTTGAGCCTTGGTTAAACTTAATCAATTTTAAAATTCACTCATTATAAGGGCATCATCTAAAATATAAAAACTAAATTATTTTTTTAAAATAATAAAAGATTAGATTTAATTACAAACAAAATTAAACATTATTGAATAAAATATAATTCTTTCGACTTATAAATTTTGACGGTTTAGTAGTTTTATTAAAATATTTTTAACCAAGGAAATCAATTAAATTGAAAATTAGTATAAAGGAAATATTTTAAAATTAGTATAAAATTTAAAACTATTAAATAATATTAATATTTTTATTTTTATATTGCAAATATTTATACCAATTTTTCATTTTCTAGCGACCAGTCTTATTTTCTAGACATTTTTCATGTAATAAATGGAATCTTTTTTTAAAATAATCTTTTTTTTATTAAATAAATGACAAAAATAGGGTTGGTGGGAAATATTTTCAAAAATAGGTGTTTTGGAATTCAGATTTTAGGGCAGTGAAATCGTGTAATCGGTACACGATTTCCATGTGGCGAGTGCATTTAATCCACCAGCTGACTGGTTGACCGGTCAAGCGAACTCGTGTACTCGGTACACGAGTTCGCTTATGAGTTACAATTAATAGATCTTTTGACTTTTAGAAGGTTTGCATAATGAGTTTATGTTTATGTTTGTATTAATAGTTCTTTTGTTTAAAGTATAAAAATTAGGTTCAACATCAGAATTTTATCAGAACATGCATAATTGAGCCTAGAACATTATATGGTTTTAGGTTCAAAGTTCAAAGATTGAGAGAGCGAGATTCTGAGCGAGATTGTGGGAGAGATCCAGATTGGGGGAGAGAGCGAGTGAGAGGGCGAGGGCGGGAGAGAGCGAGCGAGAGAGCGCGAGGGCGGGAGAGAGCGAGCGAGAGAGCGCGAGGGCGGGAGAGAGCGAGAGAGAGCGCGAGAGAGCGCGAGAGCGGGAGAGAGCGGGAGAGAGCGAGCGAGAGAGAGCAAGAGAGAGAGAGAGCGAGAGAGAGCGCGAGAGAGAGCGCGAGAGCGAGCGGGAGAGAGCGCGAGAGCGAGAGGGCACGAGAGCGCGAGAGGGCGCGGGCGAGAGGGCGCGGGCGAGAGAGCGAGAGTGAGAGAGAGCGAGAGAGCGAGAGAGAGCGAGATTCTGCCACATGAATTCCATGTATTTCCATTTCCAAAACCACGAGTTACAGAAATTCAATCTTTCTAAGAAAACAATAGGAGGGTTTCGAGAGAGAGCGAGAGAGAGCGAGATAAAGCGAGAGAGCGAGAGAGAGCGAGATTCTGCCACATGAATTTCATGTATTTCCATTTCCAAAACCACGAGTTACAGAAATTCAATCTTTCTAAGAAAACAATAGGAGGGTTTTCCTTAAGGAACTATATTAATCTCCTAAAGCCACATGAATTCCATGTATTTCCATTTCCAAAACAACGAGTAGTACAGAAATTCAATCTTTCTAAGAAAACAACAGGAGGGTTTTCCTTAAGGAACTATATTAATCTCCTAAACTATTAGTTGCTGCACCACTGTGGAAAACACTAAATATGTATTCATAGTAAATATGGAACTGTATGTATACTTACATCCAAATGCAACCTTCGATGACCAATATTGATACAATCCACCACATCAGTTGCTGGTAAATCGAAAAGCATAATTCTATGCGGGGTGAATCACCACCGGTCACAAGAATACACGAGAGAATTGCTGGGAAAGCAGTCTTCGACTCTTTGAGGCATGACAAGCAGAGAAGAATCAGATGGTCATATTCAATCAAAGTACATCGGAGTTTCCGTCCAATAATCCGGTTCAGTGGACATCCCAAAGAATTTCATGTTTGAAGGTAAATGTCAAAATGGGGTTCAAGTTTGACTTGAACATACTCCATATTTTCTCATCAGCTCTATGGCTTTCAGCAATGGTGGACCCAGCAGTACCAACAAAACAAGTGAAGCACAACTGCAAACAGTTTCCTCTATATATAGGAGAACATCCGGTAATCTCTCAGAAGCACATTTTTTCTTCATATCACGAATGCTGCCAGGACCAAATGCACTGGATGTCCATCTCAAGCCATGTCCTACAGCCATCACCTTTTTAGATGCTCGTAGAACTAATTCGTCGTGTTCTTTGAGGAAAAAGAGTTTGAAGCGATTTGAATCACTAACCAAGTCCCTAAGAAGCTTCCAGTCCAATTAGATTCAGGAAGATCAGTCATCACAAAAACATGAATAGGTTCATTAGCATTCTTTATTATCGAGTCTATTTCTGTTTGAGGGCCAAAAAAGTAGCCTTCCAGTGATTTTTGAACTGCCCATCTAACAATCTCAGTTGGGCACAAAGAAATGGAGCTTTTATGATCTTGTCAATATAGTCTTTTCCTGCACTCAAGATTTCTGGGACAAATGGTAGATAATCAATGTTTTTCATCAAAGAACTGATGCTTTGATCTCCACTAACTTCATGGATATCAATATACAGCTCTGAACCTTTGTATGGAGCAGTAAAAAGACTTCCAAATGCCAAAACAGTAGCTGATTCAGCTTTCGAATTGGGTCCAAGGGTTCCATATACATCTCGACGGCGCCTGACATAGGACAGTTTCTTTTTCTTCTTAAGCTGTTCGTCAGGCTGAAACAAGTCTAAGGCATCATCAACTTCACCATTTTGGTAAGTCCAAACTGTAGTTCTGCAATCTTCATCTACAGCATGTAAACATTTGTCTACATTCCCATCAAGCCCTGCTAGTAGACGACCACAATGCTTTAGGTTATATTCATTTGAACAAACACTTTCCAGATGCACTCCACACCATAAGTATGCAAAGGTTCTAAAATCTATGGCTTTAACAGAAGAATAAGAAGTTAATGATGAAATATCTACAATATCCGCCATCGAAACGTACCTGCCACAAAATTGAAATGAATAGCTAATGTCATAAAATATTACCATGGCATTTTCTTTTTTCTGGCTAATTTACAAAATAATACTCTAAACTTTGATATTTTTTCAAAAGTTCAATATTACCTTCGACCTTTCATGAAGGTTTCAAAACTACCCTCAGAATACAAACTCTTTAGAATGTTGATGAAAATTGAGACTTGTAAACTTGTGGTGGTGATTTAGAACAATGTGGCGGTCCCGAATTTTGTTTCAATTTACCACCACACTATTCCAAGTCCCATTTTCCATTAGCATTCTAACGAATTTCTACCCGTTTATGAAACATCAAGGGTAATATAGCGTTTAAAAGGGTATGGACATTTTTAAAACACATGACAAGGTTTAGGGATATTTTATATAATTTAGCCTTGTTTTTTTCATTTCCTTAAATCAGTCACAAAAGAACAGAATGGAAAAGTAAACTATAGCTAGAATTGCTACGAGTTTGCCAAAACGGTTCGATAATTTAATCTAGAAGCAATTTACATAACAATCCAGCAACCCAACAACCAGAACACTCATCATTTCAAGTAAAATAAAGACATTGAAAAACCCAAAAAAACAAACAAACAAACAAACAAACAAACCAAGGGGAAAATGACTACCTTCCACTCCGAAGAAGCTCAAGCATATGCTCCCAAACCGAAAATCGTATCTCACCAGGATCCGGAACTCGGAATTTCGGACAACTCCCGAGAGCAACCGCATGGTGATCGAGAATCGGCGGAACAACAAGAGTCCGGTTCAGAATCCCAGCCATCAGAATAGCATTCTTGAACTCGGAAAGCTGGTTGCTAAAGCCGCTGTGAGGCGCGTAAAACAGAAATTTCTCACCGATGTTTAAGATCTGGGAATTGCACTGGCGCGTAGTTGAAGTGGAGAATGCAGTCGAGTACATAAAGGAAGAGGTAGAGGAGGAGGACATGTAGAGGAGAAAGAGGGAACAGAAGAGAAGAACGAGAACAGACAAAGAAAAACGCCGGAGCTGTAAATTGGATTTCTTCGAGTTCCATCGGTTAATCGAAGATCTGCTCGAACCGAAAATATTCATGGCCTTTCTCTTTGTTCGGAGCTTCTCTGCAATTGCATGTGAGATATCGAAGACGGGGCAAAATGATGGAGATGTCGCCTTTCTCCGATAGTGGGCCTTTGGTTATTAGTTGGGCTTATAAGTGATCCATATTGGGCCCGTTTGGAATGGGGCCCATTGGACATCAGTTGGGACCCATTTTCATGACATTTTGGAATAGATAATGTTTAAAGTTGGTTTTCAAGATTCGGCGAACTGGTCACATGAAATGAAGACAATAAAACTTCCTACAACTAGTTTGGTGTCAAATGCAATCCTATTTCCAATATCGTATCGTTCTGAGATTACAATTTCTTTAAATACTCACTTGTCAATAATAATTCCTTTGGTACAACCAACTCTACTATTTCTCACCTTCAAAGTTCATCGTTGTGGACATCCATACGACTCCCACCACTTCGCCGTCAACTTTCCTTACATACACGCATTATATAGGTAGTTGGAAGCGTTAAGGACTATATTAGGTGATTTTTAATTTTTGCTCTTGGAATATTTAGACAGAGTGTATTTGTGGTTTTTGAATATTTAGATAAAGTATATTTGTGGTATTCGGGTTGTTTCTTATTAAGAAGTGCATCTTGGCATTCTCGTTTGTACTTAATTTGATTGTTTTTAGGATAGTTTTGTCATTTACTAATTAGTATTTTCTATTATTTAAATTTATTTGGATATTTTTACAATTTGAAAACTTTTTTTTGCTATTTTTCTAAATAAAACTTTAAAAATGACAAAAATAGGGTTGAGGGGAAAATATTTTCAAAAATAGGTGTTCTGGAAAAGTATTCAGATTTACGGTAGTAAAATCGAGTACCCGGTACACGATTTCCATGTGGCGAGTGCATTTAATCCAATCAGATGACTGGTTGACCGGTCAAGCGAACTCGTGTACTACACGAGTTCGCTTATGAGTTTTACAATTAATAGATCTTTTGACTTTTAGAAGGAGGTTTGCATAATGAGTTTATGTTTATGTTTGTATTATTTTTTAGTTTGTATTAATAGTTCTTTTGTTTAAAGTATAAAAATTAGGTTCAACATCAGAATTTTATCAGAATATGCATAATTGAGCTTAGAACATTATATGGTTAAAGGTTCAAAGTTCAAAGATTGAGAGAGCGAGATTTTGGGAGAGATGAGATTGAAGAGAGCGAGATTATGGGAGAGAGCGAGATTTTTAGAGTGAGCGAGATTTTGAGCGAGAAAGTGGGAGCGAGCGAGACTGGAGAGATCGAGATTATTGGAGGGAGCGAGATTGTGGGTGAGATTATGCCACATGGTCTGCCAGTACACGATTTCACTACTCTAAATCCATCAATACTTTTCCAAAACACCTATTTAATATCCCCCCAACCATATTTTTGTCATTATTTTTAAAAAAAATTCCAAAGAATGAAGAGATAAAATAGTGCAAAAATTAGGGTTGTAAATGGGTAGATTCGTATTCTAAGGAAATAAGAAACCCTAAATCTTATTTTAAGTGGTTTTGGTTCAGGTAAAATGGGAACAGAATCGAACTGACAATTCAGGTCTTTTTAATTTTGATAAAAACCAATCCAACCCGAACCAAATTGGTTCCACCCACCGGTTTCAATTCGGATGCTCCTAGCAAGAATTATACTTCGTTTTGAATTGTTTGTCCTTGCCTGCCAGATCTAGGCATCTCATTCCATGGAAATGACTAAAATCTAGAAGTGGAAAAACAGGGACTATAAGTTAGTTTCATATGTCCACCATCTTTGAGTTAGCCCCAAAGGAAAAAAAACAACTTTTAATAGTTAAACTCGACAAAGATTTCATTTTTAGTTTTCTATTTTAAGAACTATACTTGTTTTTCCGAAAAACAGAAACTTCTTCTTTTTAGGAACTCGAAAATAATATTCAATAAGCTTAACTTTTAAAAATCAAAAGGTTATCAAACTAGACCTAAATGATTCTAAATACATCAGTAGGAGGACTAAGGATAAGTCCACCATGAATTCCATGTATTTCCATTTCCAAAACCATGAGTAGTACATAAATTCAATCTTTCTAAGAAAACAATAGGAGGGTTTTCCTTAAGGACTATATTAATCTCCTAAACTATTAGTTGCTGCACCACTGTGGAAAAAACTAAATATGTATTCCTCTTCATAGTAAATATGGAACTGTATGTATACTTACATCCAAATGCAACCTTGAAAACTGATTCGATGACCAATATTGATACAATCCACCATATCAATTGTTGGTAAATCGAAAAGCATAATTCTATGCGGGGCGAATCACCACCGGTCACAAGAATACACGAGAGAATTGCTGGGAAAGCACTCTTCGACTCTTTGAGGCATGACAAGCAAACCACAAAATCAGATGGTCATATTCAATAAAAGTACATCGGAGTTTCCGTCCAATAATCCGGTTAAGTGGACATCCCAAAGAATTTCATGTTTGAAGGTAAATGTCAAAATGGGGTTCAAGTTTGACTTGAACATACTCCATATTTTCTCATCAGCTCTATGCTTTCAGCAATGGTGGACCAAGTGGTACCAACAAAACCAAGTGAAGCACAACTGCAAATAGTTTCCTCTCTATATATAGGAGAACATCCGGTAATCTCTCAGAAGCACATTTTTTCTTCATATCACGAATGCTGCCAGGACCAAATGCACTGGATGTCCATCTCAAGCCATGTCCTACAGCCATCACCTTTTTAGACGCTCTTAGAGCTGATTCTCGTGTTCTTTGAGAAAAAGAGTTTGAAGTGATTTGAATCACTAACGAGTCCCCTAAGTAGCTTCCGTCCAATTAGATTCAGATCAAGTCTCACCAAAAAAAAAAATAGGTTCATTAGCATTCTTTATTATGGAGTCTAATTTCTGTTTGAGGGCCAGAAAAGTAGCCTTCCAGTGATTTTTGAGCTGCCCATCTAACAATCTCAGTTGGGCACAAAGAAATGGAGCTTTTATGATCTTGTCAATATAGTCTTTCCTACACTCAAGATTTCTGGGACAAATGGTAGATAATCAATGTTTTTCATAAAAGAACTGATGCTTTGATCTCCATTAACTTCATGGATATCAATATACAGCTCTGAACCTTTGTATGGAGCGGTAAAAAGACTTTCAAATGCCAAAATAGTAGCTGATTCAGCTTTCGAATTGGTCCAAGGGTTCCATATACATCTCGACGGCGCCTGACATAGGACAGTTTCTTTTTCTTTCTTAAGTTGTTCGTCAGGCTGAAACAAGTCTAATGCACATCAACTTCACCATTTTGGTAATTCCAAACCGTAGTTCTGCAATCTTCATCTATAACATGTAAACATTTGTCTACATTCCCATCAAGCCCTGCTAGTAGACGACCACAATGCTTTTAGGTTATATTCATTTGAACAAACACTTTCCAGATGCACTCCACACCATAAGTATGCAAAGGTTCTAAAATCTATGGCTTTAACAGAAGAGTAAGAAGTTAATGATGAAATATCTACAATATCTGCCAACGAAACGTACCTGCCACAAAATTGAAATGAATAACTAATGCCATGAAATATTACCATGGCATTTTCTTTTTTCTTGCTAAATTACAAAATAATACTCTAAACTTCGATATTTTTTCAAAAGTTCAATAATACCTTCGACCTTTCTTGAAGGTTTCAAAACTACCCTCAGAATACAAACTCTTTAGAATGTTGATGAAAATTGAGACTTGTAAACTTATGGTGGTGGTGATTTAGAACAATGTGGCGGTCCCAATTTTTGTTTCAATTTACTACCACACCATTCTAAGTCCCATTTTCCATTAGCATCCTAACAATTTTCTACCCGTTTATGAAACATCGAGGGTAATATAGCATTTAAAAGGGTATAGACATTTTTAAAACACATGACAAAGTTTAGGGATATTTTATATAATTTAGCCTTGTTTTTTTCATTTCCTTAAATCAGTCACAAAAGAATAGAATGGAAAAGTAAACTATAGCTAGAATTGCTACGAGTTTACCAAAACGGTTCGATAATTCAATCTAGAAGCAATTTACATAACAATCCAGCAACCCAACAACCAGAGCACTCATCATTTCAAGAAAAATAAAGACATTGAAAAACCCAAAAAAGAAAATAAAAATACAAACCAAGGGGGAAATGACTACCTTCCACTCTGAAGAAGCTCGAGCATATGCTCCCAAACCGAAAATCGTATCTCACTAGGATCCGAAACTTGGAATTTCGGACAACTCCCAAGAGCAACTGCATGGTGATTGAGTATCGGAGGAACAACAAGAGTATGGTTCAGAATCCCAGCCATCATAATAGTATTCTTGAACTCGGAAAGTTGGTTGCTAAAGCTGCTGTGAGGCACGTAAAACATAAATTTCTCACCAAAGTTCAAGATTTGGGAATTGCATTGTCGCAAAGTTGAAGTGGAAAATGCAGTCGAGGACATAAAGGAAGAGGTAGAGGAGGAGGACATGTAGAGGAGAAAGAGGGAACAGAAGAGAAGAACGAGAACAGACAAAGAAAAAAGTCAAAGCTATAAATTGGATTTCTTCGAGTTCCATTGGTTAATCGAAGATTCATGGCCTTTCTCTTTGTTCGGAGCTTCTCTGCAATTGCATGTGAGATATCGAAGATGGGGCAAAATGAGACAGATGTCGCCTTTCTCCTTTGTTTATTAGTTGGGCTTATAAATGATCCATATTGGGCCTGTTTTGAATTGGCCCATTGGATATCAGTTGGGACCTATTTTCATGACATTCTGGGATAAATAATGTTTAAATTTGGTCTTCAAGATTCGGCGAATTGGTCACATGGAATGAAGACAATAAAACTTCCTACAACTAGTTTGGTGTCAAATGCAATCCTATTTCCAATATCGTATCGTTCTGAGATTACAATTTCTTCAAATACTCATTTGCCAACAATAATTTCATTGGTACAATCAACTCTGCTATTTCTCACCTTCAAAGTTCATCATTGTGGACATCCTTACGACTCCCACCACTTTGTTGTCAACTTTCCTTACATGCATGTATTCTATAGGTAGTTGGAAGCGTTAAGGACTATATTAGGTGATTTTTAATTTTTGCTCTTGGAATATTTAGATAGAGTGTATTTGTGGTTCTTGAATATTTAGATAAAGTGTATTTGTAGTATTCGGGTTGTTTCTTATTAAGAAGTTCATCTTTACATTCTCGTTTGTACTTAATTGGGTTGTTTTTAGGATAATTTTGTCATCTACTAATTAGTATTTTCTATTATATAAATTTATTTGGATATTTTTACAATTTTAAATTTTTTTTTGCCACTTTTCTAAATAAAACTTTAAAAAATGACAAAAATAGGGTTGGGGGAAAATTTTCAAAAATAGGTGTTTGGAAAAGTATTGACTGATTTAGTGTAGTGAAATCGTGTACCCGGTACACGATTTCCATGTGGCGAGTGCATTTAATCCAGTCAGCTGACCACGTTAGCTGACTAGTTGACCGGTCAAGCGAACCCGTGTATCCGGTACACGAGTTCGTTTATGAGTTTTACAATTATTAGATATTTTGAGTTTTAAAAGGTTTGCATAATGAGTTTATGTTTATGTTTGTATTATTATTATTATTATTATTTTGGTATTAATAGTTCTTTTGTTTAAAGTATAAAAATTAGGTTCAACATCAGAATTTTATAATTGAGCTTAGAACATTATATGGTTAAAGGTTCAAAGTTCAAAGATTGAGAGAATGAGTTTGTGAGAGAGAGCGAGATTATAGGAGAGTGCGAGATTCTGAGCGAGATTGTGGGAGAGAGCGAGGTTGTGGGAGAGAGCGAGAAAGTGGGAGAGAGCGAGATTATTGGAGAGAGCGAGATTGTGGGAGAGATTCTGCCACATGGAAATCGTGTACCGGGTACACGATTTCAATCAATATAAAATTTTGATAGATTAATTGATAAACAATAAATTCAATTCAGGATTTTAAGCAAAATTAATTATTTAACTATCAACTAATAATATTAATTTAAACTATTTGTGAAATTGAGTATTTTATAATTAGAGTTACTTGATTACATAATTTGATGTATCAAACTGGCGAATTTATATAAATATTATGTTTTAGTTAATAAAACAATCAAAATTAGTTTAAAAAATAAATATAGCATTTTGTGATTAAAAAATAATGAATTATAATTAACCAATGGTAAACTAATTATAATTATTAAAATATAAGTTCGTAAAATATTAATAATAATCACAATTAATTAACTAAAAATATAATTTATTATTTAATTAGTATTATTAATGCGTCAGTTTTTTAAATTTATTATATAATTAATTAATGATTATGGAGTAGTTAAATTTAAATATTATAATTTAAAATTTAATATAATTTTCTAAATTCTAAATTTAATATTCATATATTAATAAATTTTAGTAATATAAAATAAATAAATAAATTCATGCATTAAAATGGAAGAGAGTGTTGGTATGAAGGAAACTCACACTTTTGGATACGTATCACATGGGTATAAGGAATGCATGGGAATTGCTCATGTCTAAAGCTTCAAAACTTTACCAAACAACATCTCTTACCCATTTCCACTCTTATTCTCATCACAATTTTCTCAATCCAAACATCTCCCCAATTGAAATAAATCATCATTTTATCCTTTGTTCAAATTTCTTAATCTTACATTAGTCATATGTCTTTATATATATAATAAAAATTAAAAGAACTCCTTGAGATTTTTAAAGTTTTGACATTTCTTAATGGCTACTTCAACTAAAAAATAAAAACTTTATACCGGTTTGATAACGATTTTGTTTTTAAGTTTTTGTTTTTAGAAATTAAGCCTATAAATACTACTACCAACTCAAAATTTATTCATTTGTTTTCTATTTTTTTACCAATAGTCTAAAAAATAAAGTCAAATTTTAAGAACTAAACAATTAACTTTTAAAATTTTATTTTTGTTCTTAAAATTTGGCTAATAATTCAACCATTATATTTAAGAAATATGTAAATCATTGAGAAAATTGGTTTAATTTTCAAAAATAAAAAAAATGATTACCAAACAAGTTTTAGTGCCATATTGATAATTGACATAAACATACAAATTTAATAATTAAACTTATAATTTAACAACATCTTTATCTATATGTCCATGATAAACACAAGCAAACTCAAACGTACAAGTTTTATAATTAAAATTATAATAGACTTATAATGATTATATCGATAGAGATGTGATGAAAACAAAATTGCGAAGCGATAAGTCAATGATCGCACACTCGAGGTTATTGATCTGCATTTTTTTTTTGCATGAGTGATAATTTTGTTTAGATCATATATTCAACAATACAAGTCCATTTTAACTAAATGATCACTCATTTTCATATGTTTTTTTCGTGTTCTTTCCAACCATGTTTATAAATTGAACAAAATATTTAAAACATCTTCCATTACAAGAAAATGTTAAATCGACCGGAGGTGAGAGAGTAATGCGAAAAGTGAAAGTGTTCAACTAAAAATGATCTTCCATTACTTGTTTCATGTTTGATATCAATAACATTGAATGCTAATGGTATAATGTCGGTTTAGAATAAATGTTGACATAAAATAAAATGGAATACTGGTGTTGCATTGAATTTTTTATTTTTGGTTGTTGAGAGGGAAAAGCAAAAGAGATGAGCAGCAAGAGAAAGTAGGACCAATTACGATCAAGGAAGAGAAAGCGATGTAAGAAATAGAGGAGAATGAGAGCATTTAAAATTAAAGGTAAAAATGGTATTTCACATATGAAAATGGTCAAAACCAATCGTGTTTTTTATGAGAGATCAATCATAGAAAAGCTTTTTTGGGTCAATTTGGACAATTTTAGGGGGTTTCAATCTAAATTTATTGTTAAAAAGATTCCATTTTATTTGTTATGTGTTGACAAGAATACTACTTTTATCAATTTAGTTTTTTTTTAATTAAAAAAAAAAACTTCCCATTTAGTTCTACTTAAATGCGAAATTAGTTTAATTTAGGTTTTTTTTTTTTTTTCTCTCAATAGGTTGGATGAGAGAATTAAATCTCTAACTTCAAAATTGATAATATATGCACTATATTAATTAGATTATGCTCATTTAGGGAGAAATTAGTTTAGTTTGTGAAAAGGAAGATACAAATTTTCCTATGGATTTTTAAGAAGCGAGCAAAAAATTTGGATTTTCTTCTTTTAGGTCTAGTTCATCCACTAAATATTTTTATTTATTTTATTCTTTTGTAAAATTATAAGAAAAATTCAAATTTCTCCGTCGAATTCATATAGACTGATTCTCAGTCCATGACTATATATCTCGTATCTATTCACTTAAAAATACCAACAATTTTGATGTTTGAAACATTAAATTAGTTACTATAGTATGTAGGTTATAATAGTCCATGATATTAATAACATTGAATTCTGATGGTACAATGTTGGTTTAGAATAAATATTGACAAAAAAAATAGAATGGAATATTGATGTTGTATTGAATTTTCGTCATTCTATCGTTGAAAGGGAAAAAACAAAAGAGAGAGGAAATAAAGGAGAAGGGGAGCATTTAAAATTGAGGCTAAAAATGGTATTTAACATCTAAAAAGGGTCAAAACCGACTATGTTCTCAATAAGAGGTCAATTATAGAATTTATTTTTTCCTTTTTTGGGTCAATTTGAACAATTTTACGGGTATTCAATTTAAATTTATTGTTAAAAAAAAAATCCATTTGATTTGATTTGTGTTGACAATAATACTGCTTTTATCGGTTTAGTTTTTTTTTTTTTTTTTTAATTAAAAAAATCGTTTAGTTCTACTTAAATGCAAAATTAGTTTAGTTTTGAGTTTTTTTTTTTCCTTTTCTTTTCAAATATGTGGGGTGAGAGAATTGAATCTAACTTCAAAATGAATAGTATACCCACTATGTTAATTAAATTATGTTTATGTTAATTGAATTATGCTCATTTATGTAAAAATTAGTTTACTTTGTGAAAAAAAAGGAGGTTACTAATTTTGGATTTTTAAGAAGCAAGCAAAAATTTTTGGATTTTCTTCTTTTAGGTTTAATTCATCTGTTAAATATTATTTATTTATTTCCTTCTTTTGTAAAACTATAAGAAAATTCCAATTCCTCCATCAACCGTAGTTAAATTCTTAGTCCATCATTATACCTCGTATCTATTAACTTAAAAATACCAACATTTTTTAAAGGTATGTGGAGAACTAAATTGCTTATTATAGTATGCAAGTTATAATAGTCTATGTTTGAGGTGCATACTATTTTATTATGAGTTATAATAGCCCGTGTTTAGGATGAAACTATTTTAGTTTAGATAGAAAATAGTAAACATTACAACAAAGAGCAAAAGAGACAATGAAAAGGAAATAGTAAATATTATAATAAGGATTATTTAAAATAATAATATTAGAGATAATTATAAGTTATAAATAATTGTAAACATCATTATTATATTTGGGACTATCCTATTTTAGTAACTTTAAGTTGAAGGGCCAAAACCGTTCATGTTTCAAACAATTGTCCTTCGCAAAGTTTTTCAATCCTTGTGAATTATATGTATAGTTTCTCACTTTGAAATTAGAGTAGCCATAATTACGTTATTCTCGCAAAAATATAAATTAAAGATAACAAAACAAATAAATTTTGAAATATAGCGTTTATAAATTTAAGTATACAAAACCAAATGACTATAAAAATTCCTTATTTAACTACCCAATATTTCAATAGAGTATGTTAGGGCTGAAGATTATTGACAATTGGCCCACGAGCTCAAACATGAGAAGCTATGCAAGCCCATGTGGCTAAGATTCCTAACAAAGCCCAAGGCCCACAAACACGAGCTCTATTCCAAGGTATGAATCCGGCCCACATAGGTCAGCCACTCGGCCCATCGGTGTTGAGACCGACCCCTCGAGTTACGAGGTTGACCCCTGACCATGCACGGGAAGAGGTTGATCTCGAGGGGTCCGTTCTCCCCTTTTTATAATATTAAATTTGTATTAATGTATCAACATTTCTATAAATATTTTTTATATTTTCATATGATTTCATATCAATATAAAGTATGAATCAACTTTTTTATTACTTCGTAAAAAAAAATCACGAAACATAAAACATAAGCAGAATATATCATGTACGTGGATATAATACAAAACAATAAACATTAAGAATTTGTTTATTAATTAATTCAAATTTTTTAAAAAATATCTATCCATAAATACATATTACATTCTAAACATTGCCCTATATCTCCTATCCTCTAACTATCTAGACATTCGAGAATATTATGATTCACTAAATTTAAAAATGCAATTTAATGAAATCGAAAGTTTAGATTAAAATTTACTTTCTGCTAAAATAAATATAGGTATTTTAGCGTCAAAAGTGTTTGTTCTGCAGTCAAAGATTCTCCCATAAAAGTGGATTTTTTATTTTATTTTATTTTATTTTATTTATTTTTTTAATTTGTAAAAGCATACGGTGAAATTTTGAATTGAGAAGCCATTGGCGTTTGAAAGTGTAAGTGAAATTCATGGTGGGCAGACAAAGCTTCAAAAGAAAAGCTTAAGCTTCAAAGATTCTAAACATTAAGCATTTTCAGATATGGGTATCACTTCTCAAGGGGATATATGGGTCAATTTTTTGTTTTAAATTTAAGTCCAACCATTTAAAAACCCAACCTACAACCCAATTTTTTTAGTGTATGTTTAGGAGTGATTATAAAATCATTAAAAATCATTTTTTTTCATTTTTAAAATCACTCGAAAACACAATATTAATTACTCAAAATTAATTTAATTTTCAATTTTACACTTTTAAATACAATTTTCATATTATCAAAATTAGTTTTGATAAATTCAACATGTTTCACAGTGATTTTGAAAATGACAAAAGTGATTTCAACCATTTCAAAACATTAGAAAGTGTTCAAGATCTCTAAATCAAAATTTTATTATTTTATTAGTCACTTATGTGAAATTATAAAGTTTACATGCTACAAAATTAAAAGTTTGGACATTTATTAAACATTTTTTGAAATTCAAGATATTAATTCTAGAGATGTTGAAGAGGTGAGTGGGAATGGAGATGACTTCCTTGCTCCTGTGAAATTTCCATTGAGTACCCAGGAAATGTTTACCCTTTTTTTCTTCAAAAAATTAATCAACTTAAATTACTACTGTGAAATTCTTGTAATTTTATAGATAAACTTCTAACTAATTTTTTTTTATATGATTAGTTTCACATGGATAATTTAAATTTAAAGGGAAATTATTCTGATTTTCTAGTAAAAATAAATAATTACCAATCAAATTATTCATACACTATAAGAAATATGAAAAAAAAAGGTCACTAATGTTCGAATTTCGTCGCACATAACCTTTAGCAATGAAAAAACATGCATTGCATGAAACGTCAATGATGATTATAGGAATGACTTTTTAAAATCGTCACAAAGTGCAACAAAATTACTATGTAAGTTGCAAGAAATTACTGACGTTACAATATAGAATTTGGAGTTTTCAAGAAACTGTTGGGACACCCTATCCTGACAGAAATCCAACTGTCAGCTGCATCTTTGGAAAAACCTTCCCCGACCTAAAAAAGTCGCATCATCGGGAAAAAAAGATATCTCGATGAAACAAGGATTGGGGCTTTTGCCGATCCTAAATGATACTATCTACACGAGGTTTCTTGAGAAACTTGCTTCGTGGAATTTGAGCTCTTGTATTTCTATTAAATTTAGTATAGTAAGTACAATATCTAATACATAATCCTTTGATGCTTTCAAAATAAACTTTAATCTTTAAGTCAGACTGATATTCTTGGATGATCGACATTTGGGCTTGCTGATCATCTTTTATGAGCTTATTGATCTTCTTGGATGATCGGCCTTTGTGCTTGATGATCTTTTTGAATAATCGACCTTTGGATTTTGAAGATCTTCTTGGAGGATTAGAGTTCGCATGTGACTTTTGGAGAAATGTATTGATGTATATTTGATGCAGAGAATTACCTCCATGCTCTCCGGAGTATAGAATTTCTCAACCCCACAAATGAAGATAACTTCCTTATATATAAATTTCCCAGGTGGGCTTCGTGGGATTGGGCTCGGTTAGTCCATAAACCTGGCCTTTGAGCCCAAGTAGTTGGATTTTATTTTGACATTTTGGCCAAATTAAACCCATTTTTGGGCTCAACTGGACTTTATCCCAAATTATAATATTAAATTTAGTTTTATTCAATCCAATGATCATGATGAAAACACGTGGCATTATTCGAATTCACGAATTTATCTCTTCAACTTCAATTTGGGATACCTGTCAACTTTTAATTAGTCTCGAATTCAATTATTTTGAATTTCGTCATTAATTTAGTAAATAACGTGACAATTTGTGATTGATCTAAAATTTCTCATTCAACAAATGCCTTCTCTTCGAGATTTATGCACATATATGAGAGATGAATCTCGAAAGAAATATAAAGTTGGAATAAAAAATCAAATATATTTGTTCTTAAAATTGACCTCAATTGATGTGCCGGTCAAATTATGAATTTAGTATATAAGTTTAACTGGAATTTAGGATAAAATTTGGAATATGGTCAAATTTTAATTTGAGATTTACTCAGTTTGATTTGGATTGAGGATAAAGGCTAAACTTGATTTGAAATTTGGAATATGTTCAGATTTTAATAAGAGATTAATTGAGAACTTTTTTATCTGCAATTTATTTTGGTTGAAGATAAAAACTCAAGGTTGAATAATTTGAATTTGGAATATGGTCAAATTTTAATTTGGGATGAATTTTATACTTTCCCGCAATTTGATTTGGAAATAAGGATAAGAACCTAAATTTGGATGAATTTGATATAAAATTTGAAAGATATCCAAATTTGAATTTTACATCAATTTGAGACTTTATCCTTAATTTAATTTGTAGGGGTGTTCAAAAAACCCGGTAATCCGACCAACTCGAACTACCCAACCCAAACCGCAAGGGTTTGGTTGGGTTAGATTTTATTTTGGGTTCGGTTGGATTAAAAATGTTAAAAAATATTAATTTCGGGTTGGGTCGGCCCGACCCGACCCGAATATATATATATAAATAAATAAAAGTTAAAAACAGTTAAATTAAAAAAAAAAATTAGTGACCTAACTCGGCCTAACCTGGAAATTTTGGGTTTGGTTGGGTTGGGTTGGGTTTACCTTAAAAAAAAGAACTAATAGGGTTCATTATTAACCAACCTGAATTTTTGGGTTGGTCCACAAAAATCTTCCAACTCGGACTATGTACACCCCTACAAATTTGAAGATGGAGGAATATCAACGAAGCCTCTAAATTTGAAGATAGGGGAGTACCGACGAAGCCTCTGAACTTGAAGATGGAGGAGCATCAACGAAACCTCTAAATTTGAAGTTGGAGGAGCATCGACGAGACCTTTGAATTTGAAGATGGAGGAGCATCAGGAGCATCGATGAAACCTCTGAACTTGAAGATGGATAAGCATCGACAAAACCTCCAAAATTGGAGATGGAAAAGCCTCGACGAAGCCTCTAAACTTGAAGAGGGAGGAGCATCGACAGAGTCTCTGAACTTGAAGATGGAGAAATCTCGACGAAGTCTCTGAACTTGAAGATGGAGAAGCATCGATGGAGCTCTGAACTTGAAGATGGAAGAGAATCAACGGAGCCTCTAAACCCGCATTTAAAGAAGCATCGACAAAACTTCTAAACTTGATATTGGAAAACATCTATAGCTGAAAATGAAGAGTCGAACTATAGACGAGTGATGCTTTGAACTTAAAGTAAGCAATGCCCAACACAACTTCTTTATTTAAGTGAACGAAAATATGATCGAATTTTCTAGCGATAACCTTATTTTACACATCCAACTTGTGTAGCATCGTGCATATAATATGCGTCTTCAATTTGTTGTGTTTTCCCAGTAGAGATGAACATCTTCAATTTGTTATGTTGTCCCTAGTATGGATGAACATCTTCAATTTGTTGAGTTGCCCCCAATAGGGATGAACATCTTCAATTTGTTGTTTGTCTTTAGTAGAGATGAATGTTGTGTTGCCACCAATAGAGATGAACAACATCAATTTTTTTTCTTCATTTTGTAGTGTCATAGTGTGCTTGTGCCACTTCTTTTTAATGGATTGAAATTAAAGTAAGTTGCCTACATACCCTTGAAGAAAAGGATCAAGTCATGATGTAGTTCATGAGGATTTTGTTTTTTGTCTGGATTGAACTTAAAGTTTCCTTCAAGCTGCCTATGTACCATTTACAATGACATGGATCAAGTAATAACATAGTTCAAAGGCTTTTTTTTTTTTTTTTTTTTTGCCGTTCACCTTTTAAGTGTTAGGTTTGATGCCTTAAATCTCGTAGGATCTTATAGTTTGTTAATGTTATGTACAAACTCATTATTTATTTAATAAAATATATGATATTTTATTCCAATTTTTGTTGCATTAATCACAAACCAATAAACTAAGTTCCATGATTATCTCGTAAATTAAACATGTACGTTGAGACATACAGATGGATCATGTTTTAAGTGATAACTTAAATGATATGTAGTAGATGGATAAGGCTGGATACCTTATCCTGGTGACACTACAAGTATGCTCACTTTGTAGATGTTACAATTGTTGGAAAGTGCTACAAATGATCCGATCTTGATCATTCACGTGGAGACATGTGAGCATGATATTCTATACAAAGGAGTTTGTATAAGACTGGACTACAAAATAAGTAGTCTTAATATATAACATCGTTCTCAATATATAACTTCTGCCTATGAAGGTGGTCCTTTGATTTGTATGGGCGAGAGTGGCCAGATCGCCGACTCAACATGCTTACTATTTTGGGGATTCGTCTGATTGGAGAGCTGGGAACACAGCTACACAAGACGAAATTCACTCATTCCCCAATGTTTGGAAAAGTAGATAAATTGCTGCCTTAAGGGCTGATTCTGGGGCTTGAACATTATGGCACCACACTCTCTTCTGGCCCGAGAAGGGTTAATCATAATGGGATTACGATTTATTATTCATTAGAGGAATCAATGTACTTAAGAAGTTAAATGTAACTACAGGGGCAAAACGATAATTTGGCCCAGTTGTATTTACGAGCTATTTGTGAAGGGTCGTTGTACTATGGATTGGTTATATCCAATGAACACATAAATATATCTGTAGTGCAAAGAATGTAGTTGTGACGTCTTTAGTGGAGTGTCTGACAGTAAATGGATGGTGAATGATTTAATTAAAGAGTTTAATTAATATTCACGTATTGTTGGAGCTTCAAGCTACAGGTCCATGAGGTCCTTTCGGTAGCTCATCGGATTTTATGAGAATCAAGTTTTGGGTTAATTTGAATTGTTCAGATTAATTGAGGGATTTAATTATATATGATATAATTAAGTTTATATAGTTATATATGATATAACTACTATAATGTATTTGATACATTATAATATAAAAAATTTATGAGAGGAATTAAATGTTCGAATATGATTCAAATGTTAATTATATGAATTACACTCATATAATTAAAATTTAATGTAAATATGATTTATATTAAATAACATGAGAGAGAGAAAATAAACTATATGTTATATGTTATATATGATATAACATATGATTGCTTAATATATAATAAGTTGGTTATTATATATTTTTGTTATAATTTAATTATGAATTAAAGATATTTATTAATTATTTTATTATTTAAATAATTTTATAATTATTTATTTTTTTAAAATAATTAAGAGGAGAGAGTTATAACTCCCTCCCCACCTTTTTCTCTCCACCACTCATGTAAGAAGTGGTGAAGGGATCTCTTTCATAAACCTGCAAAAAAGACAGAGTCAGAGAGTGATACGGAACGTTGTTGTTTTCTGTAACTTTTGGTTTTTGGCTTACCAAGGTTTTTCCTCTCTAAAAAAATTCTTATTTCTCCCTCAATCCCAAAGCTCTCTAATACCCACACCTCCTAGATTCTCACCATAGAATACTGAGGACTCTTTCGTGGTTGTGTTCGTAGGATTCAATTTGAAGAACGTCTTCAAGGGTAAGGTTTCCTAACCTTTTTGGTTTAATTTTTGGCATGCTGTTAATTTAGTTTTTCTCCCTAATGCATGTACTGTAAAATTTTTTTTTTAAGAAACGATTGAAAATTGAGATGATCTACTTCCGTTGCAGTCCCCTTCACAGGGGTTCTTTTATTAAGCTCTTGCGGGCCAAGAGCAACATGCTGTTTAGGCTCTTGCGATAAGGAACTTCTACATTTAAATTTCAAAAGCTTTTATTTTATCATGGCTTTGATCATCCTCTTCATTTGTAGATCCTCTTCATTTGTAGGATTAACGAATATGATGAGCTTTGACTTCACCATCAAGGAACCTTCTGTATTTATATCAACGGACAACTTCCTCTTCATGCATGAAGGGCCACTACTGTGGACCTTCTCGTAATTGTTTTCTTCACGAAATGGTCTTGCCCTCAAGGTTTTCATCTTTCTTTTATGTTGATTGCTTGTCATCTTGAGACAATCAAAATAGATGTTGAAGGTCGATCTTTCTTTGATTTGATGATACTTAGCCTCTTGAAGGCTAAAGTTCGAGTGGCAGTAGACGTTGGACATTGGCTTTTCTTCTTCTACCGTGGCCATACTCAATCTTTGGAAGACTAAATATCGAGTAGTTGAAAGCTTGATATGATCGAATATAGAAATTCTTTGCTCAATTTCTTTTAAATCATTAACTTCTTCAGTAGTTATATGATCATTGTCGTCTTCCACTATGCCGATAGTGTGACATGCGATAACTTCTGATACTTCCTCTAGATGATTATCGAAGAAGCTTCTCGGAGAAATTATACCAAAGTTATTGGTCGTCAAAGTTGTAGGAAATTCTCGTCTTCTTCTTTATCAGACTTAGTTTCCACGCCTTCTTTTTTCCTTTCTTTTTATGAGTCTTGTTCCTTCTTCTATAGCTTCAGTATGAGCGCGACTCTTTTTGGGTGAAATTTGGCTATCTTCTTTTTCGATGAGTCACAACTATCCACCATTCATTGTCATCTTCAATAGGATCATCTTTGCTTCAAAAATTTGTTGTTAGAATATCTTGTTGGAATCGAACGACTATAGGCTTAAAGATCCTAAACTGGATGAAACTTTCTCTTTGATCATAAGACACAAACATTGTTGAAACACGTGAAGTTGCTGCTATTGCAACATGGTTAGTCTGAGCCACTTCATCCAACTCTAGCTTAATCTTCTTTTCACGAGCTAAATTTAGGATTAACTTTTTTAATATGAAGCACTTTTCGACTGGGTGACTAATTACCCAATGATACTTGTAGTAATTAAGATCGTTTACTCTTCTTGCTTGTTTCGGTAGTTTACATCTGACAGTTGAATAAGTTGCTTCTCCTGCAGTTGTTCCAGCATGTTTGCAACATCAAAGTCAGGGAATAGATAGACCTTCTCCTGTCTTTCTTTAAGAGTTGGGCGATGCTTCTTACCGTCATCATACTTTCTTTCAAAGCTTGTTTCTCTTCTTTTGGAGGAAAACTTTAGTGGGGTCATATTGACGACTATAGATTCTGTTACGACACTATTCACAATCTTTTCAGTGCATTTGATCTTTTTCTTATCTTTTCTCCCTTCAGACTAGGAAATATTTCCCTGTTGGCGATGCCCAGCTCCATGTCATAAGCACGTGTCGCCAAATCCTCAAATGTACGAGGTTTATATCCTTGTAGGATGTAAAGAAGCTCCTAATGCATGCCTTGGGTGCACATCTTCACTGTGGACAACTCTGTGAGCCTATATTTTCAATCCAGACTTAAAGCTCTCCATCGATTGATGTAGTCGATGACCGACTCTCCCTTTCACTATTTGGTGTTCGTTAGCTCCATCATGCTAACGGTACACCTTGTGCCGTAGAAGCGCTTATGAACTCTCTTTCCAACTGTTCCCAACTATCAGTTACATCTGGTTCCAGATCAGTGTACCAGTCGAAAACGTTTTCTTTCAAAGTTCGAATTAATTGTTTGACCAGTAGATCTCCTTTAGTTCCTGCATTTTCACAAGTTTCAATGAACTGCGCAACATGTTATTTTGGATTGCCCTTTCCATCGAGCTACTGGAACTTTGGAGGTTGATACCCTGCTAGCATTTTTAGGTTGTCGATTCTCTTAGTGTACGACTTGATGTACATATAATAAGTTTGAAACGGTCCTCCATATTGAGCTCTTATGGAGTTTGTGATAATATCCTGCAGTTGTTGAATTGATAAGGAGGCGACAGAGGTAGATTGTTGTGGCTGACATTCTTGCAACATAGTTTTCCTTTTGTCGTTATCTTTAACAACTGGAGTTTGACTCGTCTCACCAGCTTCATGCTACATTTGTTCTCTTAAGCCAGTGATTTCATGATCTCGCTCCTCTACATCTTTCATTAGGAAATTTATCTTGAATAATCGACCTTTGGGCTTGATGATCTTCCTGAAGGATCAGCGTTCATAAGTGGCTTTTGGAGAAATGTATTTCGTGGAGTTGAACTTGTGTTAATGTAGATTTGATACGGATGTGGTTCGATTTCAAATACTTAATACTCTAATTCTTTCTCAGTTGAATGCGCACGCTTGATATATGGAAACGGAGCATGTGGATGTTCTTGAATTTGGAGTTTTGGAAGAATGCTTGTATCTCTAAAGGACTTCAAACTTCAAGTGTGGTCAGCTTCAAAAGTCAATAAGTCTTCTGATTATAGAGAATTCCCTCTAGGCTCTCTAGAGTGTAGAATTTATCACCCCCACAAATGAAGAGAACTTCTCTGCTTATAATGTTTTCAAGTGGCATTGTGGGCTTGGGTTTAGTTAGTCCATGGACCTGGTCCTTGGGCTCAAGTAGTTGGATTTGGGCCTATTTTCGCATTTGGGCCAAATTAAACCTATTTTTTTAGCTCAACTAGACGTTAGCCCAAATTATAATATCAAATTGGACCAAATTAATTTTATTTAATCTATTGATCATGATGAAAACATGTGGCATCATTCGAATTCACCAATTTATGTCTTCAACTTCAATTTGGGATATCCGCCAACTTCTAATTAGTCTCAAATTCAATTGTTTTGAATTTCATCATTAATTTAGTAAATAATGTGGCAATTTGTGATTGATTCAAAATTTCTCATTCAATAGATGCCATCGGAAAAAGTTTTTTCTCCTGACGGTAAGAATAATTTTTCACTGTTGGGAGAAGTAAGCTTCTCCCAACGGTTCCTTTTGGCGTCGAGAGATGGTTACTTATCCCGACGCTCAATCTACTATTGGACCGTCGACAAAAAGTATCTTGACCTACTTTTAGAGTTACATTTGCCGATGTTGACCTATTTTAGCATTAGGAAAAAGGGAAAAACAAGCATGAAATTATACTTTTCCCGACCCCTATACCGTCAGGATTATATATTTAGGTGTCAGAAACATAGTTAAAATCGACACGACAAATGTTGATCACCTCTTTAGATATCAAACCATATGTTCATAATGATCACGAAACTAATATGCCACAACAATCTAAGTCTAAACCAATCATCACAAAACTCACTACAACATCAATTCGACCACACATAATCAAAGATAAATACTCAAATGCTATTTAGAATTCTGCTTCTATCTCACTCTTCACAACAAATTTAAATATTTTTTGCAACTCTTATTCATAGCAACAAAAACTTGCCACACATACTCAAAAATAAAGTTGCTTGGACCAATTTCGAATTCCACAACCCACATCAAAAAATTTCAACCCCCCCACCAAAAAAAAAAAAAAAAATCAAATATTCTTCTTAATCCATGATATCTTGCAATTCTACTTCCACCTAAATTTGTATACTCTCTTCCAATTCGTAGTAATAGAAGGACGTGTTGTCGGAGTAACCCATTACCTTCTAGGTGGAATTGCCACAATATGGGCATTCTTCTTAGCAAGAATTATTGTAGTCGAATAATGGCTAGGAGGATTTGAAAGGCATTATAGCACTAAGATTTATAAGGTTTGACCAAGGCTTAGCTCAGAACCCCATTATTCGTCGTATTTGGTTTGGTATTGCTACCACGCATGACTTCGAAAGTCATGATGATATTACTAAAGAACGTCTTTATCAGAATATTTTTACTTCTCATTTTAGACAATTAGCAATAATTTTTCTATGGACTTCCATAAATTTGTTTCATGTAGCTTGGTAAGGCAATTTTGAAGCATGGGTATAGGACCCTTTACATGTAAAACCGATTGCTCATGCAATTTGGGATCCTCATTTTGGTAAACCGGTCGTCGAGTCACAATCAATAATATAATCAATATATACGTGTGTGTATGTACATAAAGTTTAAAGTGATAAAATACCTTACTGAAAGATGAACTTGTTACAATAAATCTTTCTAAAATCTCAGTAATTTGAGTGATCCTTCTTTCATGATTTAAAAAAATAATAATGTCAAAGTATTTTATCAACATGCTCAATAGCAAAGTTTCAACTAAAAATTAAATGCACGGATGCTAAAAATCAAATGCAAATTTGTACATGCCTTCAGATAGCTTAACCAAGAAGAAAACCAACTTACAAATGGAGTCTCTAAACAAAAGAAACAAAAAGTATATAAATGAACTCCAACTATGAAAGTAAGATCAGTATCTAACCTTTAACTTCAAAGGTTGAATAAGAAATTTCTAATCACACAATAAGCTCCATACAAAACTTTGTTTATATAAATAATGCTTCAAATGAAATGAATAAACCTCATAAGTAGTAGCCTAGTTCCAATTTCCCATCCATATTGAAGGCTTACTTACTTGCAATTCCATAAGTAGAGTTGGAAACTCTACAAAAGATTTTTTTTTCTTAAATAAAAAACAATGAACCATAAGTAGTAGTCTAGTTCCAATTTCATATTTCAGGTATATGTTGTAACAATTTGATACTAATTAGGAATGAAAATGTTATTTAAGATACTAGCCAATAAGCATAAATATCACAAATTAAAATTTACTGTCACAACTTAAAAACTGAACAACCCCTCTCCCCTTTCAAACACGAATAGAATCACATCATAAATTATCTACTATCACAATAACAAAATTTTCCTATTATTTAAACATAAGATTTTTTTTTTTTTTAAAAAAAACATAAACATAAGAAAGTCTCATCATCACAAACATATGCTATATATATTATCTTAAACTTAAGTCATAAGTTAATTCTCAAGCATAAGTAAATCAAGATGATCAGTAACAAAGTTTTAATCACATAATAAGTTCTAAATCATATAATAAGTTCTCCAAATTATACTTTAAACATATAATACACTCAAAATCAAGTATTAAACTTCAAAAGGCTCAATAACAAAGTTCTAATTCTGCAATAAGCTTTAAATCAAACTTTAACCACGTAAATAACCTCCATAATCATACTTTGGACACATAGTAAACTAAATGAACACACTTTCTTCCAACAATAAGTTCTAAATAAAACTTTAATCACGTAAATAGACTCTAAATAACACCTATTTTTCTCAATAACAAAGTTTAAACTAAAAACACACATAATGCAGTTTTACATAGCTCCAAATGCTTAACCAAAAAACAGTCCAGGCTCCAATGATGTTCTCTAAAGAAAAAGGAAACAAAAAAAAAACTTAAAAATGAGAGAAACCCACAAAGAAAATGAAACAAATAATTTGAAATCGAAGAAATACCTTTAAATACAAAACCTAAAAGAAGCTTAAAATCAAATAAATCCACACTCCTTCCTGAAAATAAAAAAAAGACCTATCTCACTTCTAAAGATGGAAGAATCTCCCCTCTCTCTATATAAAAATGGAAGAATTTGCACCTTTAAACCTTAAAAATCACCACTATATGCCCATTGTGAAAAATGGAAACCTAAAATGGAGTTTAAGAAGGTGGGCGGCGAAAGGGTGAAAATGAAAACCCTTTTGTCGCCTGTGTGTTATTTTTATTCTTTAAGTTTACGACAATTTCATATTTTTGTTGCATCTTGCATCGAAGATATAAATAGTTGCAAGCAATATTGGGATGCAAAAGAAACTTCGTCGCACCTTGCAACAAAAATAAAAAATTGGTATTGGACTTATCAATCGATTCATAGTCGTAAGATTTAAGTGGCAAAAAGAATTTAATTGCAAGTTTTGCAATGAATTTGCTCTTCGTCGCAAGATTTAAGCGACAAAAAAGTAATTCGTCGTAGAAGTTGCAATGAATTGACTCGTCGATTGCATCTAAATGATTTTCATCGTGAAGTTTCGTCGATAAATACAATTTTTGTTGTAATGATATATGTAATCTAAGTTTAAATGTTCAATTCAAACATATACATTATCTTGATCATTAAACAATAAATTTTTTAATTTAAATATAATATTTATAAAATATTAATATTAACAACCTAACATTGAATTATTATAATAATAAAAAAAGATTAATGGGATAAACTCTCACCCCTATTTTCTCCAAGGGGACATCCTCTAACTAATACAAACATTGAAAATCATGAAAGTTTTAAAAAGTTTATGAAAAAAAAATGTAAAAG
>NC_052351.1:40450134-40497559 GCF_009727055.1 Benincasa hispida | reverse complement strand
TATATATATAAAGGCTAAAACATGAAATTAAATTGTTATTTGTTGGTATGAAATGGTAAACAATTGGGCTGACAAATGAGCATGTCATGTATAGCATTTCAATTAATGGTGTTAGTAGAAGGAAATAGAATAAACAGAAACATAGTATAATATATATTCTTAGACATTATTATCCATTTTAAAGCCCAACGAACATTAATCAATTTTATAGTGTTTAAAAAAATTAGTAAATGTATAATTTAATAATAAAAAGAGAGAATTTTCTTTTTTCTTTTTTCTTTTTTTTAAAAAACTATGTGATATACAATCTTCAACTCTCTCTCCTATACTTTTTTAGTTGAAAAAGTAAAAGTTGAACTTTCAACATCATTACATATAAATCAAATTAAAAGGTTTAATATACATAGTTTCGTTGAACTATGTTCATCTTACATAAGTAACTCTATCGTTTATTATGGTCATATTTTGATTACTTTTTTATGTAATTATTCTATTAATATTTATTTTGGATTTATAAGTTTTATAGATCATTGCATGTTTGATTCTGCATATTGAGTAATTTTAGTCTTATCATATATATATTTTTTGTTCCTTTATAATAATCAAATAATAGTCTAACCATAAATGTTTGTGGATATATAATATGAAGTGGGCCTGAAGGTGATTAAAAAAAAGATATTCCCCAATATATAGTAGCTGTCAAAGGATAGAGATTTTGAATGATATGTGTGCTGATTGGGGTATTGACTTTGGCTGATCACCAAAAGGAATCAAAACCAAAGAAGGCTTTTAGTGATGTATTTCAACATTAAACCCTTTAATTTGGTTTCTGTCACTTTCTATGTTGGGATCACACTTTCTTATCTTTACATGTCAACTTCATTATTGCCCCTTTAATTATCTTATTTAAATATTTTCAATTTAATGTCAATCCTCTCCTGTCTCCATTTCATTTTCATTATAATTAATAAATCATCCCTTCTCTTCTTAAATATTGTCATATCTATTTTAGTACCTCAAATGGAGCATTTATTGTATTTTTTAAAATTTTAATTATTGTTACTTTTATTTTATATATACATTTTGTGCATTGACTCCAGCTCCATTTTGATCTTCAAATCTTTTATTAAAAAAAGAATTGTTATATTTATTTATGAGAATGTTTAGTATACAATATGTTATTCAAAACAAAACCCTTTTTTGAAATAGAAAATGGAAAAATGAAAATCTATGTGAAAGAATAATGCAACAAGCGTGCAAATAGCTGTTTTTAATGGAGTAGGATGTTTGGTCAAAGTCAACGTTTTGTTATGTTCTAATATACATTTGATCCGACCAAAAAATGTTAAACCTACAAAGCTCAAAATTGACATATTCGTCTGAGATTTACTAAACCATGCAAAAAGTCAACTGAAATCGATGTTGCTCATATAAGAATTAAGGACAAGTTGTAAAAATCATCCAAAAAATATGGTGGTAGTTGCAATTGTCCTCTCCAACTTTAAAAATTAAACTTCAAACTTATACAAGTATTAAAATTGGACAGTTGAACTTATAATAGAAATAGAAATTGAACCCTCAAATGATAAAAAATGAACCCCAAATTTATACAATTGTTACCAAATTTAAAAAATTGACCAGTATGGAAATTAGCTATTGAAAAACTTTGCTAAAATTCATAGATTTCAACAACAAAAAGATAAATCTAACGCCATTTTTCCCCTAAAATATTATCAATTTTGTCTCGATTAATAATTCAATAAACTCACAAGAGGAATAATATTTAACAATGTTTTGAGCAATAATTTATTAAAAAGTTAAATTTGCAAAACTTGAAAATAAAGAATTAAATTTGCAAAGCTTCAAAGTTAAAATTGTAACACTCATTTAATCTCATAAATTGGCTATATTTCGAGTCAAAATTACATCTCAAAAAATTTATGGTTCAAGTTGATCTTTTAAAATAACTAAAACCAATTCAACTTATACATAACAAACAAGCCGAGCCAATTGAATCCTTGTGATAATTTTTAAGGGGGAAAAAAGAAAACAAAAGAAAAGAAAAAGGAGATTATGGATTCATCATTTTGAAGTTGTGTAATGAACTCTTTCAACTGTCCCATGAATGATGACTCAAGCTTTTTACCATAGTTCCCATGGCAAACAAGACTCAATGGATGTGGCCCATTGCGATAATTATCCAAAAGAAAGAGATGCACTTTCTTTTAACCTTCAAGTCTTTTTAGGTATCGATCGTTATCGTATGGTTATTTGTATCATAAGGTCAGAATAAAATATCACTGCTCCAACCGCCAATCAAAGTTCACTTTTGTTTTTTTCAAGACTATTCATTTCACCAACTTAAAGAAATATATACGAGGATATCACTAAGATTTTCCCATCAGTTATTTTCACCTTGAATATTATGTAAAAAAAAAGAGAACAGCGAGAAAGGAACCACTCTAGAGGTTTGTTCAAAGTCCGTAACATGTCTTTGCATTGCTCAGATTGACATTAACTACCATTGAGAGCGGAAAAATAGCAGCAAACTCAGAAAATAAAACGAAACGGAAAATGAAAAAACTTTCCGAGCATCGGCTAAATACAGCAGGCATAATTCTAAGCTAAACTTCTTTTACACAGATTCAAGAATTTGAGCTTATCTGGAGCTATATACCAGCAAGATCACGGTGCCGTGGCTGCTCGAGATCAAACAATTTCTCCAGAAGCTCAGACTAGAAATTAACTCAAAAAGAGAACAATCCAAGTAAAAATAAGAATTCATCTGCTTGTGCTGGAGAGCTGTAAGTGAAGATCAAAGCATCCGAGAAGGATGGGAAGATAATGCACTTTCCATCGTTTTCGGGATGCCTTTTTGTTTGATGCTTTGAGTTGAGTTATCTCCTTCAGATACTCTCTCCCCCCTTGTCCAAATGACATGCTCTTGAAACTGTACCTACTCTGTCAATAGCTGTTGCTTCAGGTATTATACTTCTGAACCTTCTTCAACTGTAGGAAGAACACCCTCTTTGATAAAGGTTGGATTAAGAAACTTTGCTACAAAAGCCCATAATCTGTAGACATCTTCGAAATTGGTCAAAAATCCCAGAGAAGCAGTCACGACTTCAACCCGCATGAGCCCGCTCTTTCCACCAAGCTTGCCATTTTCCATTGGTCTGCAGAGGGTGGTGTCTTCTAGATTCAAACCTTTATGATGTCTTGGATTGTCAACAATACGTATGTGACTAAGGAAACCAATTCCTAGAGATATACCCTCTCTTTCAGCCAGCTTCTGTACAATTTCTGGGTTGATTAGCCCCCTAACTTTGTCTCTCACATTGAATGCTACGGCAGCACCCCTTTCGTATTTTATTTTAGGACCATAAATTTGAACAAGATTTCCTCTGCTGCTTCCATCAGAATCGGGTAACCTAAGTTGTAGTAGTGACGTCACAAGCCAATTGATCAGAAATCTTAATCTGAGAGTAGTCTTATTGAGACCCAACAAATCAATATGATCAATATGGCGGCATATAATCTCAGGTTCTCTCCTGTCCCAATCTTGTCCATCACCATATTCACCGTCACTGGTACCTTCATCATCATCAAAGCTAGTAACCGACGTTTCACCTGGCTCCAAATTACAGCTCTGGTGCTCTTTACCATTGTCATCAATGCCAAAAGAGACTCTTCTTCCCTTGTTCTGCACTTCAGATTCTTCTACTCCAAAAAACCTCCCACCAGCAAATCTATTCCCTCGGCATCCCAGCAACCTAAATTCACCTTCAGTTTCACGTCTTATTGCACTCTCCTTAATCTCTGAGCAGATCTCAGAGGTTGAACCATTCTCTAAGTTATGCTGCTGGGATCCAGAAGTTGAATTGCCAAGATGAGATCTCTTGACATCACAACCTGACATACCATTTGATAGTGTCTTGCTAGTTTTGTCTACCTCCATCAGGTTCGTATGCTCTAAACTCTTTTTACCACTCCGTGAGGCAGGGCTCATTACTGAATCTTTACCTCCACCAACCTCTTTGTAGCGATCAAGCTCTTGAGAAACTGACATGACAGCTGCATCAAATGACAGCATATTTCTCTCATCACCTGGCCTTGAATTTACTTCTTTGTCATCATAAAGTGGGCTGCTGTATATTTTCGATGTCGGTTTGGGTGACTGTCGCCTATTTTTTCGATATGCAAACCAGTATGGGGGCAATGGGGAGGCAATTTCATGTTTGCTGAAGCCAGCATTGTCAGACCCAAGTGGACTATGGCCTAAATCAATCCACAATGAATTATCAGATGACTCGTCTTCACTGAATACTGGGCTCTTCATCACCTCTCCAACAGAGATGCTCTCTGATTCCTCAAATATAGTGCTCGTACCATCTCTCTCAGAACTATCCATCTCAGTTTCAAATACCTCTCTGACCTGAGAAGATGTGAACGCACCCGAGAAAGCGGGCAGCTGAGATTTTTGACGTGTTTCAGAGGCTTTATCAACATTCTCAGAGTCTCCATCACCTTCAATCCCAGCGAATCCATCAAGACCATCAGCTGAATCACTCAGGTATAAAGGATATTCAGGAGTTATCTTCACCATTCCTGATCCTGTACTCCCAGAATGATTCTGTAAACTTGCCATTACTGATTTCTTGATTAGTAGACATCCAAAACCGGTTGGATCAAATCCAAAAACTCTATAGAATGATGTAACAATGAAATCCGGCCGGAAAAGGGACAGTCCAAGGGAATCCATGTCTTTAGGACCTAAAGATCCAGCATCAAGAAGCACGTGCCAGTTGTTCTGTTGTGCTAGAGCCATCCACTGGTATGAATACTTTGCCCCTGTCACTCTAGATTGAACTGGAAACACAAAAAGACCAGTAGCACAGTCCTTCTTCTTTCTCCTCTTATTTGAAATCTGTTTTCTCAAATCAGTGGAGCAGAGTTTCAGGGATGGCCATTTGAACCAGGCGCTATACACTTTTGCACCTTTCTCTCTGGCACACTGACCCATCCAACTCACGGATTGGCTCTCATAATCAAACATGGTCAACAATTTTTTGTTGGTATGAAAAGGATATGAATCAGCAAGCAATTTAAAAGCCGACCCTCTACTCACAGTAAACACAAGCCCATACTCATGCTCAGGAATGTTCAAATAGTCCATAATCTTAAGCTTTATATCATGTTCAACAGTCCCCTTTTCAGCACCTCCATAAAGAGCATGGTTGCTCAGATTTGCAGTAATCTCAGACAAGCTAAATGTGGAGGACTCCCAATAGTGAAGTGTTTGAACGTAAGAAAAAAGTCCGAAGCCACAGTAATCGAGGCATACCTTTGAAGAGAGATGCGAGTACTCGTTGGACCTCAGCTGATCGATCTTCTCAGAGGACTGGTAATTGGGGTACATAGTGAGGAACTTGGAGAAAGATTCATGGAGGTCAGGAATGGCGTCTTCGGACTCGAAAGTTCGCTCAGCGGCGAGGGCGGTGGCGCGTAGGAATTCCCGCTGCGCATGGAGTCTAGCGAGCGAACGCGACCGGCCCAAGCCGCCGCCGTCATCCTGGTCGCCGAGCGATTCGGATTCATCAATATCTTGCGATTTGAAGAGAGACCCATTTTCAGATGCTTCTTCAAGAGCTTCCCTGAGCTTATTCTCTTGCAATTTTCGAAGAATTGACGAGTTTTTCTTGGAATCATGTCCAGTGGCAGACCCATCTCTTCTTCGGCCCTTCTTGTCCATTAATAGAGCAGCAGCGCAATGAGACAGATTTTTCCATAGTGAAAGATGCATTTAAGCTCGTTTTCAAAAGAAAACTCAAGAGAGATCAACAAGCAAAAGTTTGTGACAAGAATAACAACAAAGGAGGGTTTCTAGCCCATCAAATTCAAAAAAAGAATTGGAAAAAGAATTATTCAGTTTGGAACCCTAGACCCCCAAAAGGCAATCAGAAGGGATCTTGAAACAGATCAGAGAAACCCCACTTCAAAAATACCAGAAATGGAAGGGATTTCAGAACAATTCGACTACAGATGCAAAACCCCAACACGGAGGAATTCAACTAAAACCATCGAACACAAATAGTTCCCATCGAATGTTAGAAAATGAACTCGAAATTGACATTCTCTATGGAAAAGTCAAGACAGAGACCAGAAACACAAAGGCGAGTCCCACAAAGAAAAAAATCAGAGTCAAAACCTAAAAACAGAATCCAGATCCTTCAATTTATGCAGGAAAAAGCATTAAAGAGACGAAACTCCAACAAGAATCAGAACTGAAATTCACAAAAAAAAAAAAAAATCATCAGTAATAGTTTCAAAGAACTCAACAAGTTCTTGAGCCAATCTTCAATTTTCTGTTGCAGATTGAAACAGAAAAAGAGAAGGGATTTCTTCAATCTTCACCAGAAAATGAAATACTCCCTTCAGAGCAAAAGCAAGTGAAATGAAGCCAAATAATACCAATCTGTATAATCCTTTTCCTTTACTCTCTCTCTCTCTGACCTTATTCTTAAACCTTCTACGCTACCTCTCTCTTGGCAAACAGTAAGAAAGGACAAATTGACTTTGATAAACCAAATTGGCTTTACATGATATTATATTTCATGCAAAATTATAATATTTTTAGGGAGTGACAGAGATAATTGCTTGGTTTTATCTCGTTTTTATTAGGACTTTTGTTATTTTATACAATTATTCCTTTGGCTGTGTTGGTGTGGTAGAGACCCACAACCACAAACCCTTTCTTCAATACACCACTCTGGCTCTCTGCCCCTTGGCTTTGAGCAGCAAATAAATAAATAAATAAAATAAAATAAAGTCAAAATATTTAAGCTGTTTCCTAAGTCCAACCAGGCAGCCACTAACTTCTTGATTAGATATCTCAAATTTAACTTCTTCCCATCATAACCTCTTTTTTTTTCTTTTTTTTTTAATATTTTTTTATTCGTAAATTTTAAGTGTAGATTCTATTTGATCCATAAGTTTTCAAACGTTACACATTTTGTCCTTAAATTTTGAATTTAATTTCAACTTAGTCCTGAAATTTCAAATTGTTATAATTGTACGCTTGAGAGTTGGGTTTCGTTTCAATTTGGTTCTTAGGTTTCAATATTTTACCTTTTCAAATTCTATTAATTAATTAAAAATAATTATGAAGTAAAATTTTAAATTAAATTTTAAATGTGATAAAAAATAGTGAAACTTAATTCATTATAATTCTTTTAATATTTTTTAATTTATTAATATAGATTAATAATGATAATGAAAAGTGACTATTTAGTGAATAATCGAGTTTAAAAGTGTAAATCTCTAGATATAGGGGCTAAATTGAAGTAAAATTCAAATTTCAACGGTAAAATTGTAATATTTTGAAACTTATGGATTATATTGAAACCAAACTCAAAACTTAATACTAAATATTTAATATTTTTAAATTTATGGACTAAATAGAAACTATATCTAAAATTTAGGGACAATAAGTATTTTTTTTCTTTATTTTTTAATATTCCAATCTTTCCCTCTACTTGGAGCTTTTAAATGCCTTATGATTTCATATGATATGATATTGCTTTTCTCTTTTTCTTATTTTCCTTTTTCAAGTGGAACTAGATTCTATTTCGATATATTGCTTAATCATGATTTAGAATTCAATGATTTTGGTTTCGATTTTTTAATCTCCAAATGAAAAATTAGAGGTATTTATGAAATAAAGTTCGAGTGTTGAAGAAAACTCATATATCATTATTGGTTTAGTACAATAAATGTTGTAGATCAAGTTATTGTTTCTTATTCATGTTCGAGTTATGTTCCCAAACTTTAATAAATATATTATTTTATTCCTTTTACTTCTAAATACAAAATTAATATCGAAAAAATAAACATAACACACAATTTTTTTTTTTTTATATTTACTCTTTTTTTTTATTATTTAAAATTTCAGGGTGCAATAGACAAATAAATGATTACTGAATGCACTTTTTTGTCTTCCTATTTAAATAGAGGGAATGAAAAAAGAAACAAAAAAAAATGAAAAAAAAACAACAAAAACAAAAATATTATTAAATAGACCATAAGTGACATAAATGTCAAAATGATCCTAACTCAATTAGTATATAGTGTGTTAGTGACTAAAAAATATATGGATCGAATTTTTCATTTTTATTAAATTTTAAAAAAATTGATAGGTAATGTGGAGGTAAGATTTCTAAAAATAATGACAGAGGAGAAAATAGAAAACAATGTGGATGAGAGCGAGTATATGAACTAACATTGCACGAGGTAGATAGATTTATCCTATAATGCAATGTCACAAAAAGAGTAGTAAATATGTATGTATATCATTGTACTCATCTCTTCTAGAGTTAAAATATCATTATAATTTCTACATTTTGAGTTTTACTCTATTTTAGTTCCTATATTTTTATCTATTTAATTTCATTTTTTATATCTCGATATATTTTAAATTGAAAGTTAGTCTATTATAGATAATTTTCAGAAGAAAAAAAAAAGCATCTATTAGCATTCTTGTATTTCTTTGCATGAAAATCATTGTTGTTATATAACAAATTTCAATTCAAATTAATTCTGAATGTCCTCAAATTGAGATTTTTCGATGTAAAGTTTACATCACGACAAAAGTCTAAATAGCCAAATTATTAAGATGAGATGGCTATTAACCCCAATGCTTAAGTTAATGAGTGAAGATAAATTTAATCTTATATCATCTAATAATTTTTAAATATCTTATTTGAGTCTATATATTTTTAATAAAAAATTAATTTAGTTCTACTATTATTATATGAAAATTATTATTATTATTTAACAACTTTATAATTATTAAAATCGAACAAATATTACATACAACACAAAAATGGTATTTTTAATACAGAAAAAAATATTATAAATAAAGACTAGGATGAGGGAAAGGGTTGCTTGGTGGAATTTTAATTATAAAATTGTAGAATATGAATTAAAAAAAAATTATTCATTTATATAATTGGTTTACAACAAATTTTGGAAGGCAAATGCCTCTCACGTTCCAATATAATTTTTAAAATGACGTTTTTGTCCTCCTTCATGGGTGCCTAAAAAAGTCTACAATAGTTTTATTTATTTATTTTGATTAAGAAGATAAATATATAGTTAAAAAGTGAGGAGATGATCCTTACTTTTGAGGTTGAAATTTGTCCGATAGGTCACAACAACCATTTTTGGTCATGGGCAGGCAGGCAGCCAAAGAAGGTTTCAAAGCCGACACCTTTTCAGTTTCATTACTTTCAAACCATGCACCTTTGACTGCTGGATTGATCTTTTGAACTTACGATTCCTATTTTCCTTTTTATTTTATTATTATTATTTTAATTTCTGCGTAGATATTTTCCTTCTTGGAGGTCAATAAGAATTCTAATCATTCAAACCAAAAAAAAAAAAAAAAAAAAAAATGGTGATTGGTTATAAAATAGTGTAGCAGTATTCTAGATTTTCAACCTTTAGAAAATAATGTTAAATTAATTATCGTTGAGTTATTTATTATTATTATTATTATTATTATTATTATTTTGCATGTTATTCTAGATGTGTTTTAAAAGTATCTTACTGCATTATTGCAACATTTTATTTTATTAAATCAATATCCTATAAGTTGATATATTAAAATTTGTTTCTAAGATGCAAGGATTGTTTACCCTTTTTTTTTTAAAAAAAAAAATTGATCCAGTAAATATAAATATAAATTTCACATTTAATGGAATCTTACTCTTTTGAGTGGCAAATTTATGCATTTAAAAAATACCAAATTTTATGAATTAAATTTATAATTTAAAAAATTTAGAGGTCAAATAAATACAAAATTCAAAGTTCAAAAACAAAATTTGTAATTTAAACTTTATTTATTTATTTTAGATTAAAATATCATTTTGATTTGTGTACTTTGGAGATAGTTCCATTTTGGTCATTGTGCTTTCAGCTTAAATATAATATGTGTTATTAAGGTTAAAAACCAATTAAGCTTATCGTAGATTTCATTTGTTGGCTTCATATTTTTTCTAAGGCGTTAATTTCTGCATATGTATAAAAAAATAATCTTAAAATCGGTTTCAAACGATAGATTATTTTCCTTCAAAATATTTTTTCTTAATCTGGAAATATCTAGCAGATTTGTTTCATATGATATTTTCTTTTATTGAGGCGCAACTTATCTTCTCCAAATTGGGAGTTGTTTCCTTTTCTGGATTCGTTTGTAAAACAAGTATTATGTTTATTTTTGAAGAGGGTCGTTTTTGTCTACTGCTTTTGTTAATCAAGCAAGACGAGTTTTTGTTCTGTAGCCATTATGTGTATCATGGTGTTGTTGCTTGTTACTTACTATTTAGCTATGCAAATTCTTCATTCGTTAATTGCAATACATTGAAGATAATCACAGTCTTAGGGGGAGCCTAAGTTATTGCTGTTGGAGAAGGGATTCTCAGTCTTAGGGGGGGTTTAAGATTCAACATCAAAAGAGAAGTTCAACATCTCAAGAGGATCCTAAGAATCATAGGGAGTTCGCTGACTTAAAGAAAAATATCAACGTGAGAGAAGTCTCATTCATCATTGGAAGTCGAGATGGTTAATACTAATATTATCGAACTTAAGGGGAGCCTAACTGTTGGGGTTGATGCCCTAAATCTCGTAGGGTCCTATAGTTTATAAATATTGTATGAACAAACTCATTATGTGATTAATAAAATATATGATATTTTATTCACTTTGTCTATAAAATATGTGATATTTTAGTTGTATTGACCACAAACCAATAAACTAACATCCAATGTTATCTTTGTAACTTAAACATGTATGTGGAGACATACAGGTGGATCATGTTTAAGTGATAACCTAAATTGTTTGTAGCAGATGGATAAGACTGGGTACCTTACATGCGCACTACGAATATGACCCACTTTGTAGTTGTTATAATTATTGTAAAGTGTTGCAAATGATCTGATCTTGATCATTTATGTATTAGACAAGCGAGCAGAGATATTCTATACAAAGGAGTTTGTATAAGACCGGACCACGAAATATTTAGTCTCATTATATAACACCGTTCATAATAGAGACTTACATTTCATCAGGATGATCATAGATAACATGACCTGAATCTTGAGTGAGTTGTGAACTCCTGTTTATGAGAGCAGTCTTTTGATTTGTATAGGTGAGAGTGGCCAGATCGTCGACTCAACTGAAGGAACTCTTATTCAAGAGTGAGCGAAAGCAGATCTTTCCAATTCATTGTGACAGAATTACCGCATATACATTCAAACATACTTTCATAATGCTAAAGGGATCAAGAAATCATACTAGATGAAGATTTCTCGAGTCTGAAGCCCAACCGTCTACCTCGAACAGAAGGAATCGGAGAAGACAACACCACTTAGAGCCCTCAGTATTCTTAGAGTGAGAATCTAAAGTGTGGGCTTTGTTCGGATTTGATAGAGGGAAGGAGGAAGAGCAACCGTACACAACGATCAAACAAGTGGGAGAAGAGGTCATCTATTTGCATAGACAGGATGCTTGATCATTTAGGTGGAGTATGATCGTGTAGCAAAAGTAAACGATGGTCTATACGATCATGTAGGAAAGGGTAAACGATCGTGTAGGAAAAGTGTGAGCGATCGTCTAATACGATTGCGTAGGAAAAACTAAGTGATCGTCTATACGGTTGTTTAGTAAATATCAGGAGCTAAAAGATCGCTTAATAAAAAGGTAAACGATCGTTTAGATAAAAGCGCGTGACGGTGTAATTGGTATACGATCGCTTAGCAATATCATATATGTAAGCAATCATGCAGTCCTATCGTATAGGCACTGATTTTCTAAACATTGACACTATCTTCTTCATAATATCCTCGCACACTGAGATCAACATACCGTCTGCTATTTATAATGCACTCGTCCGTTATTTTAAACGAAGAGGCGCCTTCCCATTTCCTTTAAAACCGTCCAATTAATGTGATCTTATCATATTCATAACTTATAAATTAATATTAAATATTGATTATAATATTTTTCCTCTACTAGATATAAATCATATTTATATCCAATTTCCTCCAAATTAATGTATCTCATACATAAAGTTAATTATATCATATTTAATTAACTCGTTCAATTATATCATATATAATAGAACTCCCTCTTGTCAATTTGAACATTTCAAATTGACCCAAAAACTGACTCTCAACTTATATCCAAGCTACCAAGAGGACCTTATGGACTTATGGCTCGAAGCTTCAACGGTACATGAATATCTGACTAAATTCTTTAGTCACGATATCCACCATCCGTTAACTGTCAGGCATTCCACTAAAGATCGACAATTGAACTCTTCTTTCCATAGATATATTTCTATGTCCATTGGATATAACCAATCGTAAGTATGATGACCCTTCACAGATGCTCGTAAGTACAGCTGGCCAAATTACCATTTTGCCCCTTAGTTACATCTCACTCCTTAAGTACCATTGATTTCTCTAATGAGCAATACAACATAGTCCATGTGTGAACACCTCTTGGGCCATGAGAAGATGTGTGGCACCACATCGTTCAAGCCCTAGAATTAGTTCTTAAGGGAGCTATCTATCTACTTACCCCTACCTCAGGGAAGGAGTGAATTCCATCTTGTGTAGCTGAGTTCCCAGCTCCCAAATCAGATGAATCCCCAAAATGGTAGGTTTGAGTCGGCGTTCTGACCATTCGCACCCATGCAAATCAAAGGACCGCCCTCAATGGCAGGAGTTCCCAGTTCACGAGACGTTAACACTTCATGGTCATGTCTTATACAAACTCTTTGTATAGGACGCCCCCAATCGCATGTCCCCTACACGAATGATCAGGATCGGATCATCTTTGATAAGTCACAACATTTGTGACCATTCCACAAAACGGGCCGCATCCATAGTGTTACCAGGATAAGGTTTCCCTCCTATATCCATATACTATAGACCATTTTGGTTATCACTCAAGACATGATCCACTTGTCTGTCACTACATACATGCTTGATTCACATACAAATAACCAGGGATTTTATATTTATTGGTTTGTGGTAAAATCTGTGCAAAGTCAAGTAGTGAAGTAAATATAATTTATATTATACATCACAAGTGTTGGTATAAAGTTTTTTTACAAACTACTGGACACGAGACTTTAGAGCACAAACCCCAACATCAACAAGCCTACCATTTTGGGAATTCGTTTGATTAGGGAGCTAGAAATACAACTACACAAAATGGAATTCACTTATTCCTTAAAGCAAGGGTAAGTAGATAAATTGCTTTCTTAAGGGCTGATTTCAGGTCTTGAAGAATGTGGTGCCACACCCTCTCCTGGCCCGAGAGGGGTTTAGTCATAGTAGGACTATGACCTATTGTTCATTAGAGGGATCAGTGGTACTTAAGAAGTTAGAGAGGCATAGCGGTAATTTGGCCCATATGTACTTACGAGCAATTTATGAAGGGTCATCGTACTGTTGATTGATTATATCTAATGGACATAGAAATATACTTGTAGTGCAAAGAGTGCAGTTGTCGGTCTTTAGTAGAGTGTCCAACAATTAACGGATGGTGAATAATGTAATTAAAGAGTTTAATTAATTATTCATGTACCGTTGGAGTTTCAAACTACAGGTCCATGAGGTCCCCTTGGTAGCTCAAAAGGATTTAGTTGAGAATCGATTTTTGGATTAATTTGAATTGTTCAAATTAATAGAGGGATTTAACTATATATGATATGATTAAATTGTTTCAATTATATATGATATAATTGTCATAATGTATTTGATACATTATAACTTAATGGGAGGAAATAAATATTTGAATGAGATTCAAATATATTTTATATGAATGAGATTCATAGTTGTTAAATTTAATATAAATATGATTTATATTAAATGCCATAACATAGAGAAAAGAAACTATAATTTATAATGTATGTGATACAATATTAAAACTATAGGTTATATGTTATATTTGATATAACATATAACTTAATATAAATATAATATGATAAGTTGTTATCATATTTATTTATATTATATTATTATTATTTGAATAATAAGGAAGGGAGTCAACTCTTTTTCCCATCCTTTTCTCTTCACCCACATTAGCGTATGGTGGTTATGTTTTATGGCAAGTAGATTAAAATAAAAAATAGTTTTTCTTTCTTTACTACTAGATGATTGCTGAAGAATGATTGAAAGAGTTTTTACAGAAGATTTCTATATCTTTGAGTTGTGTGGGAAAAGCTTCTCAATCTTCTTCTTCCTCCACCTTAAGATTTTTCTCTCCTAACCAAAATAGTCTAAGCCCACCACTCTAGGTTCTCACCCTGAGAATACTGAGGACTCCATTTTGATTGTGTCCGAATTTCTGTTCGAGATTATTTTGAAGAACGTCTTCGAAAAGGTTGTTGATTCCGTTCGAGGGAGGATTCGTGAAGAAAAAAGGTCTTCAAAAGTGATGTTCCTTGAACCCTTTTTCTTGAAAAGCATGTTGTAATTTAATTTAAATGCATATATTTTGTTTGTTTATTGTAAACTTAGTATTTGATAATTAATGAAATTTGGTCGATCTGCTTCCGCTTAAGGTTCTAATCACCCGAGTTCCTTCAATTGGTATCAGAGCCAGGTTGTTGGTTTCTGATTCCAAATTCCATTCTTATATTGAATTCATTTACAGTAATGGTGGGTTTTATAATCTGCATTCCATTTATGTGATAAATGTTTGTGGATGATATTGTTGATGGATGTTTTCGGGATAGACTCTCAGTTTAAAGACTTTATTTAAATTTACAAAGTTGGTTTGTAAAGGGCCCTTGCGTTTTCGGGCATTATTGTGAAACCCGGATTTCTATTTTCCTTACTTAAGCAAATGATAAAAGGAATTAACTAAGTGAAAGTTAAATCCTAAGTTAAGGGGAAGGAAATTTCTAAGTGTTAAGTAGATTTTCTTTGAATAATTTAAGTTGAGCTTTAATTGGTAAAATTGTAATGAAATTTGTATAATAAGTAGGTTGATGAGAAAATTAGTGTGGAATGGTGAAGAAGGAATGGGGATTTGAAAAGAAAAATATGAAAATTGAGTTTGGGAAATTTCGGCTAAGTATAGAGAAGTTATGTGAAATGCGTTATGGATGAAGAAATGATTGAAGAATTGAGAAAAATATGGGAAATTATTTTGGGGAAAATCTAGAAAAAACGTGTAGAAGTTGCATGGAGACAAACAATTCGCAGTAGCTAAGAGCGAGATCGTTGAGAGTGAGATCAGCGAGATCGTTGAGAGCGAGATCATTGACATCAAGATCAGCGAGATTGAAGAGAAAATGGTAGAGAGCGAGATTGGATAGAAGATGGGAGAGAGCGAGACCAGCGAGAAAGTGGGAGAGAGCGAGAGTAGAGAGAGCAAGATTTTGAGCTAGAAAGTTAGAGAGAGCGAGAGTGGAGAGAGCGAGATTTTGTGCGAGAAAGTGGGAGAGAGTGAAAGTGAAGAGAGCGAGACCAGCGAGACAGTGGGAGAGAGCGAGAGTGGCCTGTGCATCAGCCACGCCTTGTCTGGTGCTGCATTCGAACGTCACGCCCACGCCTCGCTTATGCATTGAATGGCCGAGCAAGCTTCTGGGCGATGTATTTGGACGTGTTGGAGTGGGTTATGCATTTAAAAACCCTAATCTAAATACAAACAAAGCTTGAAGATGTAAGGGTAAACTTCAATTAAAATCTAGGTATCCGATTAAGAGAAATTCTTAAACCTTAAGAAATTGTGTTGGATGCGTTTGGGAAGAACACATTGAACCAAGGTGAAGTCAGCTTACGTTGATAAAGAGAGGATTAAACATTTGGCCATGCAGCCAAGTAGGTGCTGTCAATCCCATGAGCAATTTGAATGCCTATAAATAGGGAGTTGGGATTTCATTTTTCAAATCACACAAAAATCATAAATTTCGTAGAGAAAGTAGAGGGTGGTGAGGGTTTAGAGGAATATGTCAATTTTGGACGAGAAGATCTTCCAATTTACTCGTGCGTTTGGAGTGAGTCCAAAGCCATCTGAAAGCTATGAAAGTCTAGTTTTTAGAATAGGGTTTTTAGAGGAAAAGGCTCAAAGTAACTAGGCTGGAGGTTGAGAAAGAAAGCAAAAGGTCAGAATGTCGAATCAGTTTGGGTCAGTCTTGAAGTTTTTGATTTTGGCCAAACACGAGGAATTCTGAGCTGGAAGTTAGGGTAAGATTCCTAAGATATTTTAGAATAAGTTTGTAGAAGAAGTATTTCCAAATAAGGTATGGAATTATGAGTAATCTAAGTTGTAAGTTGAATCTGGATTCTAGGGGTGAAAAAGGGACCCAAGGAGCTACTATAGTGAAAAGTTCCTAAGAATTCGAGGTGAGTGGCTAAATTTTTTTGAACTAAAACGTTTTTTAAACTGTTTTGATTACAAAGTTTTACAGAAAGCATGTTATCGAAAATAATTCTCATGCCTACTAGTTTTATAAAGTGGTTTTCAAGCAAGTTGAATTGTGATTTGAACGCATGCATATTGTTGAAAAACTATTTATCCAGCATGCGTTATCATCTTTAAAGACATGTTGTATATGTGTTATACTGTACATGCTTTAAAGAGAAAAGTTGTTTATAAATAGTTTTGGTAAAATGCGATGCCGAAGTACAAGGAGAAGGCTTTCACCCAACTAGATACTGAAGTACAAGGAGAAGGTATCTATTGGTACTGAAGTACGTTTGAGAAGGTACCAAGCCAACGGGATACTGAAGTACGTTGGAGAAGGTATCCTAATAGCTCGATACTGAAGCACAAGGAGAAGGTATCTGAGCAGTAGTACTAATGTGGCCACAGGTGAATAAAGTCAGAGATTGAGCGAAAGGTTCTCTATGGACTAGGAGTTGGTGTTTGGATTATTTTACCAGTTATACAGTACTTTGATTTGAGAAAATGATTTTACTGTTTTATGTTTAAAACAGTTTTATATACATTACGCTTGGAATTATTTATACTGCATTAAATTATATTTCAGATAAAACTATCTTCTGAAATTATGCATGAGAATTTACTATGTTTTCTCGTCACTCACTGGGCGTAAGCTCACCCCATTTTCAAATGTTTTTGTTCCCCCCCCCCCCCACAGGTAGCGGTCAAATCCTCTGAAGATAGCTCAGTATCTGCTTTGCCACTAAAGGACCAAAAGACTTGTAACCGTTTGCTAGGTGGTTATAGTTAATATTGTACATATGTTGCTATTGTTCATATAGGGAATAGGATTTGTGAGTCTTGGGACTTGTAAATCTAGTGTTGTAATGACTCTAAATATATTATGTTTCTAAGTTAAGAAATTGGGGCCTACAGCCATCCCGTTGCATATGAATTGTATTTAGTATCAGAGTTATTCTGCAAGAGTTTTTAGGCAGTAAGTGTCAGCCTAAGGGTTGATAACTATTGCAGTCACGCCCTTCTTTAGGCTAAGAGGGTGGTCTGGGGCGGGGTGTGACAATTATATTGCAATCGAGTATGTAAATTTGTTAGTGAGTCGCTCGTGTTATTCCGGAGGCTTCAAAGAAGGGTTGCAGATCAGTGTTTCGATGGAGAAAACGAAATAGAGGTTCTAGATCGCGTAGCTAAAGCTAAATGATTGGGTAGCTTTTGTTATGCGATCGTGCAGAGTTTGCTACAGGATTGAATAGAGGTTCTAGATCGCGTAGCTAAAGCTAAATGATTGGGTAGCTTTTGTTATGCGATCGTGTAGAGTTTGCTACAGGATTGAATAGACGCTCGCTTGCTGAACGATCGTGCGATATTCGATACTCGATGCATGCTTGCGTGCTACACGATTGTGTAGACTATCATGCTCATCGCATAATCATTAGCTACGCGATCTCATAGTGTTGCATACTAGATGTTTAACTGCTCGACGCATGGTGCGTTTGCTACACGATCAACTGTAAGGTGTTCTTTATCGAGCGGTTTGAGGCGAGCGGTTTAACACCCGGTTCACTTATTCTGAACTGGCTGTCTCTTTTTTGTAATAATTAGCCTTTTAATTTCTTGTTTAGAGAGGTTCTATCCCAGTCCATCAACTTTTAGTTTAAATATACATGTGATGTGTGTTTTTATTGTATATCATAATGTATGTCATATAGCTTTAAAACCCACCAAGGTTATGCATTTATTGTTCATGCGTTATTTTATATTATAAGTGTTATAATATACTAGTATGCATGATTTAAATTACATAAAGCATGCTCATGCATCATATAATATTAGAGTTGTAGTATATGTATGCATGCATTATAGCATATCCATGCATCATTTATATCATATGTGTTATAATATAAGATTGAATGATTGTATGGAATGTATGCTATAGCATAATTCATTACTTAGTCATATAAATGTTATATATTAGTAATGAATGAACATTGCATGAAGCATGACATTACTTTAGATTAATTTATAATTGTTATAATAAATAACTTATGTATGTTTAGAATGCAATGGTTGGTTTTAATTATTTCGTTTATTTATAATTGTTATAATAAATGAAACTATAATTAAAATCAATAATAAAGAGTGGCATGCAAAACTTAGGCTTTAATCATTTTTTAAAATGTTTTGAAATATGATTGAGATAGACCTAAGATCACATTTCTAATGAGGTTAGAAATCGAAGTTTAATATTTTAAATTGGTTTAATAGGATTGAATTGATTCCTAATAAAAGATTAAATATGTAACAAATGTATCTATAAGAGACCTTTTGTCTAAGGCTGGTTCTGGCTAGGCAAGGTTACTTAAGTCGATGGAGACGTCGTATCCCTACCTGGGAACCTACCTGGAAAGGTAAATTAAATAGATTTGTTACATCCATGCAAGTTTGATGAAAGTTCATTCAAGATTTTAATGAGACTTGAATCAAAATTGTTTATGAAGGAACTCTTAGACAAGAGTACCTCTGAGTGGAAGCGGATTTTTCCAATTCATTGTGAAGAAATTCCACATATACATTCAAACATACAAATATGCATTAACAACGCTAAATTACTGGCATGCTTAAAGGTTCAATAAATAAGAGAACGAGAGAATATACCAGTTGAAGACTTTTATTCACTTGAAATCTTGCTCTTTCTACGAATGACCTCTCACTCTTGTTAGACCAACAAATAATCGTCCAATAACACCCCGGTCGTCTACACGAACAGCTTTGCACGAACACAAGGAAATGGGAACGACACCACCACTTGGAGCCCTCAGTATTCTCAGAGTGAGAATCCAAAGGGTGGACTTTATTCGGATTTGGTAGAGGGGAAGAGGAAAAGAGATCGTATACAATGATCAAGCAAGTGGGAGAAAGACTCGTTTATCATATAGACAAAATGCTTGATTGTTTAGGTGAAGTATACAATCGTGTAGGAAAAGGTAAACGATCGTCTATACGATCGTTTAGTAAAGCTCTGGCGCTAAACGATCATTTAGTAAAAGATAAGCGATCGTTTAGTAAGTAGCGCACACGGGTGTAAGCGATCGTTCAGTAAACAACGGTATCGTATATGCTCTAATTTACTAAGCGATGACTCTCTTGAATCGCCACACATCGTGAGCTATTTAAACATCTCAAAACGATTCTTCATCTTACTCATCAGTTACAAAAACAGAAGAAACACGGGCCAATTATCCAATAATTGTCCAATTAATAAATAATATATATAATCACATTATATTCATAACCTATGGTTTAATATCATATATTAACCATAGTATTTTTCCTCCACTAGATATAAATCATATTTATATCTAATTTCCTCCAAATTAATATATCTCATACATAAATCAATTATATCATATATAATTAACTAGTTATATATCACATATTATCGAACTCACTTTTGTCAATTTGAACATTTCAAACTAACCCAAAAACTGATTCTAAAATTGTATCTAAGCTACCAAGGGGACTTTATGAACCTATGACTTGAAGCTCCAACCATACGTGAATAACTGAGTAACTCTTTAGCCACAATATCCACCATTTGTTAACTACCAAGCATTCCACTAAAGACCGAAAGCTGAAGTTTTCTTACCACATATATATTTCTATGTCCATCATATATATAACCAATCATCAGTATGATGACCCTTCACAGATGCTCGTAAGTATAACTAGGCCAATTTATCGTTTTGTCCGTGTAATTACATCTTAATCCTTAAGTATCACTGATCCCTCTAATGAACAATACAACATAGTCCTACTATGTGTGAACACCTCTCGGATCATGAGAAGGTGTGTGGCGCCACATCGTTCAAGCCTTGGGATCAACCCTTAAGGGAGTAATCTATCTACTTACCCTTGCTTCGGGGAAGGAGTGAACTCCATCTTGTGCAGCTGAGTTCCCAGCTCCTAAATCAGACGAATCCCCAAAGTGGTAGGTTTGAGTCGGCGCTCTAGCCACTCGCACCCAAGAAAATCAAAGGATCGCCCTCATTATGTGATTAATAAAAATATATGATATTTTATTCACTTTGTCTATAAAATATGTGTTATTTTAGTTGCGTTAACCACAAACCAATAACCTAACATCCAAGATTATCTTTGTAACTTAAACATGTATATGGAGACATACAGGTGGATCATGTTTAAGTGATAACCTAATTTGTCTGTAATAGATGGATAAGGCTGGGTACCTTATCTTGTGACACTACGAGTATGACCCACTTTGTAGTTGTTACAATTGTTGTAAAGTGCTACAAATGATCTGATCCTGATCATTCATGTATTAGACATGCGAGCAGGGATATTCTACACAAAGGAGTTTGTATAAGACCAGATCACGAATTGTTTAGTCTCATTATATAACATCGTTCATAATAGAGACTTACTTTTCACCAAGATGACCATAGGTATTAACCCAAATCCAAAGTAAGTTGTAAACTCTTGCCTATGTGGGCGATCCTTTGATTTGTATGGGTGAGAGTGGCTAGATCGCCGACTCAACAAGTCTACAATTTTAGGGATTCATCTGATTGGGGAGCTGGAAACTCAACTATACAAGATGGAATTAACTTCTTCCCCGAAGCAAGGGTAAATAGATAAATTACTCCCTTAAGGGCTGATTCCGGGTCTTGAACAATGTGATGCCACACCCTCTCCTGGCCCGAGAGGGGTTTAGTCATAGTAGGACTGTGATCTATTGTTCATTAGAGGGATCGGTGGTACTTAAGGAGTTAGATGTAGCTACAGGAGCAAAACGATAATTTGGCCCAATTGTACTTATGATCAATTTGTGAAGGGTCATCGTATTGTTGATTGGTTATATCCAATGGACAAAGAAATATATCCGTAGTGCGAAGAGTTCGACTGTCGGTCTTTAGTGGAGTGCCCGACAGTTAACGGATGGTGGATAATGTAATTAAAGAGTTTAATTGATTATTCACGTACCGTTGGAGCTTCAAACTACAGGTCCATAAGGTCCCATTGGTAGCTCAAAATGAATTAGTTGAAAATTAGTTTTTGGGTTAATTTGAATTGTTCAAATTAATAAGAGAAAATTTAATTATATATGATATAAATATCATAATGTATTTGATACATTATAGTTTAATTAAAGGAAATATATATTTGAATGAGATTCATAGTTGTTAATTTTAATATAAATGTGATTTTATTAAATGCCATAAAATAGAGAAATAGAACCATAGTTTATATTGTATATGATGCAATATTAAAACTATAGGTTATAAATATAATATGATAAGTTGGTTATCATATTTATTTATTATTTTCAATAACAATCCATTTTTTCTCTCCAACCACCTTAGTGGGTGGTTAAGTGGTTTTTCATGGCAAATGGGACAAAAGAAATGATTTTCTATTTTTTCCTAACTAGTCTATACGACAGATACAGAGACTATACGATAGACATATTTACTACAAGATTGAGAAGCTTTCTATACGATTGTGTTCTTCCTCAATCTTCTTCCTCCTCAAAAACTAAAAATCCCTCCTTACCAAAATAGTCAGAGCCCACAAACTCCTAGACTCTCACCCCGAGTATACCTAAGGTTGCAAATGGTCATGTCTTCTATTTTGGTTCGTGATTTTCTTGAAGTGGGTCTTCAAGTTTTGTTGCTATTTGTAGAGCTTGTGATAGTTCGAGGGTTTTACGAGAAGAAGTGTTCTTCAAAGTTATAATCTCTTTAACCTTTTTTCTTGTTCAAAAAGCATGTTGTAATTTTATTTAGAATGCATAATCTGTATGTTTACTGCAAATTCGTGTTTTCAATCTAAATGGGATTTGGACGATCTGCTTCCGCTCATGGATCTTTTTAAAAATGAGTTCCTTCAATATGTAAATGATATCCTACTTATTGGGAATGATGTAAGTTTACTGACTACAGTTAAGAACTGGCTAGCGACCCAATTCCAAATAAAAGATCTAGGAAAGGCTCAATTTGTTCTAGGTATTCAGATCTTTCGAGATCGAAAGAACAAAATGCTAGCATTGTCTTAGGCGTCGTATATTGACAAGATACTTGTAAAATATGTGATGCAGAACTCCAAGATGGGCTTATTGCATTTTAGGCACGAAGTTACTTTGTTTAAGGAACAGTGTCCTAAGACACCTCAAGAGGTTGAAGAGATGAGACGGATCCCCTATGCATCTGTCGTGAGTAGTTTGATGTATGTAACACCGTTCATAATAGAGACTTACATTTCATTAGGATGACCATAGGTAACATGATCTGAATCCTAAGTGAGTTGTGAACTCCTACCTATGAGGGCGGTCCTTTGTTTTGTATGGGTGAGAGTGGTCAGATTGCCGACTCAACAAGCCTACCATTTTGAGGATTCGTCTTATTAGGGAGCTAGAAACACAGCTACACAAGAAGGAATTCACTCCTTCCCCGAGGTCAGGGTAAGTAGATAAATTACTCCCTTAAGAGTTGATTCAAAGGCTTAAACAATGTGGCGTCACACCCTCTATTGGCTCGAGAGAAGTTTAGTCATAGTTAGACTATGATCTATTGTTCATTAGATGGATTAGTGGTACTTAAGGAGTTAGATGGAACTATTGGGGAAAAATAATAATTTTGGACTAGTTGTACTTACGAGTAATTTGTGAAGGGTCATCACATTGTTGATTGGTTATATCCAATAGATACAGAAATATATTTGTAGTGCGAAACATGTAGCTGTCGGTCTTTAGTGTAGTGTTTGACAGTTAACGGATGGTGAATAATTTAATTAAAAAGTTTGATTAATTATTCATGTACTATTGAAGCTTCAAGCTACAGGTCTATAAGGTCCCCTTGGTAGCTCAATAGGATTAAAAAGGAATACGTTTTTAGATTAATTTGAATTGTTCAAATTAATAGATTTAATTATATACGATATAATTAAGTTATTTTAATTATATGTGATATAATTATTATAAGGTATTTGATACATTATAGTTTTAATGAGAGAAAATAAATATTTGAATATGATTCAAATATTAATTATATGAATTGGATTCATAATTATTAAAGTTGATATAAATGTGATTTATATTGCCATATGAGAGAGAAAAGAAACTATAGGTTATATTGTATGTGATACAATATTAAAACTATAGGTTATATGTTATATTTGAAGGAACTCTTTTGACAAAGAAACTATGAGCGGAAGTGAATCATCCAAATCCCATTTCGATTTAACATAAACTTTTACAGTCAACAATACAAATTATGCATAAAACTTAATTTACAGCATGCTTTCTAATAAGAAACAAAGTTTAGAGACTATACCTTTGAAGAACTTTTCTTCAAGTAAATCTCTCGAACTAACTCGTTCACAAACACGTCGAACAAGCATGAACTCTCATCGAACAAGCAGCAACCGAACTCGAACCAAATGAGGATACAACCACTTAGTGACCTTGGTATTCTCGGTGTGAGAATCCAGGAGTGGTGGACTCTGGTTATTTAGGTTAAGGGGGTGTTTTGGAGTTAGAGGAGGAAGGCGATCGAGGAGGCAAACTCTCTATCATACAGAAAGACAGTCTCAATCGTTTAAAGAAACAAGTCTATCGCATAGACTCTCCTGAAATCGTGTAGCAGATCTCTATTGTGTAACTCTCATTTTTTTGAAATAATAAAATCATATTTTCATTTATTCCATTTTTCCATAAAACCAATTAACTTGCCACTAAGGGTGGTTAGAGAGAAAAATGGAATTAATTATCAAATAATTAATAAATATAAATAAATATGATAACCAACTTATCATATTATATGTATAACCTATAGTTTTAACATTGCATCATATACAAGTTCTTTTTCTCTATTTGATGACATTTAATATAAATCATATTTACATTAAATTTAACAACTATGAATCTTATTCATAGAAAATATATTTGAATCATATTCAAATATTTATTCCTCTAAACAAACTAATGTATCATATATATTATGTCAATTATATCATATATAATTGAATCTATTTAATTATATCATATATAATTAAATTTCCTCTTATTAATTTAAACATTTTAAATTAACCCAAAAACTGATTCTCAACTTAAATCTTTTAAGCTACCAAAGGGACATTATGACCTGTAGCTTAAAGTTCCAACGGTACGTGAATAAATGATTAAACTCTTTAATCACATTATCCACCATTCATTAATTGTCGGGCACTCCATTAAAGACCGACAACTACACTGTCCACACTACAGATATATTTATGCGTCCATTGGATACAACCAATCAACAGTATGATGACCCCTTCACAAATTGCTCATAAGTATAACTGATCCAAATTATCGTTTTGCCCCCATAGTTACATCCTAACTCCTTAAGTACCACTGATCCCTCTAATGAACAATAGATCATAGTCTCACTATGACTAACACCTCTCTGGCCAAGAGAAGGTGTGGCGCCACATTGTTCAAGACTCAGAATCAACCCTTAAGGGAGCAATTTATCTACTTACCCCTGCTTTGGGGAAGAAGTGAATTCCATCTTGTGTAGTTGAGTTCCCAACTCCCAAATCAGATGAATCCCTAAAATTGTAGATTTGTTGAGTCGGCGATCTGACCACTCTCACCCATACAAATCAAAGGATCGCCCTCATAGGCAGGAGTTCACAACTCACTCAGAATTAAGGTCATGTTACCTGTGGTCATCTTAGTGAAATGAAAGTCTCTATTATGAACGGTGTTATATATCGAGACTAAACATTTCGTGGTCCGGTATTATACAAACTCCTTTGTATAGAATATCTCCGCTCACATGTCTAATACATGAATGATCAGGATCAGATCATTTGTAGCACTTTACAACATTTGTAACACCTACAAAGCGGGTCATACTCGTAGTGTCACTAGGATAAGGTACCCAACCTTATCCATATACTACAGACCATTTAGGTTATCACTTAAATATGATCCACCTGTATGTCTCCACAACCTTATCCATATACTACAGACCATTTAGGTTATCACTTAAATATGATCCACCTGTATGTCTCCACATACATGTTTAAGTTACAATGATAACCTTAGATGTTAGTTTATTCGTTTGTGGTTAATGCAACTAAAATATCATATATTTCATAGGCGAAGTGAATAAAATATTAAATATTATTAATCATTGAAGTTGTTCATACAAAGTTTACAAACAATGGAACCTTACGAGATTAAGGCATCAACCCTAATAATATTTGATATAACATATAATTTAATATATATATCAAATTGTTGGATCGGTACCAACACGCAACGGAAGAGTTCAAGATCCATAAGCACTCTAATTCATTAACTCTGGCAGAAAAAAAACATGCTAAACAAAGTTTAATGGGTTTCAATAACATACCTTAGCTGAACCGTTGAAATCTTGATTTTCAAATGCAAATTCTCCAAATCTTTGTGCAGACCACCACAAGATCTTCCTTACTATTCTCTTGGTGCTCTAGATTGAGTTGTGGGACTCAAAATAAATTGGAATCAAAGGGAATTTGGAGAAAGCTCGCTGCTACAACCCAAAAATGAAGAGCACCTTATTCATCCAAATTTGTCAGAAAAAATCATTCGGTTCATCAATCTCAACTTCACTCCAATCTCTTCAATATATTACAAACTATCATGCAAAGAGATGTGTTGCATGGGATGCAACTCATGCTTGGAGTTAAAGAAGGAAGAAGTGGGAGGTTTCTTTGTGAGCTACTTTTGAAGATGAAGATGGAAAAATCTAATTTTTCCTTTTTGTGTAATTTCTATTTCCAAAATCTATTTTTTATTTTAAAATCATATTTTACTAAAATCAAAATTTATTAATTTTACAAAATAATTTCATAAATTAATTTTCTAATCAAATTAATAAATAATTATTTAAACAATTTAAATAATTCTAATTAATTTAATATCCAATATTAAATTAATTTTACACAAAAATATCTTCATATATTTAAATCATATTTAAATATATTTTCTCCAATTCTGTTTGATTCTAATTTGAACGTTTCAAATTAACTCATCACGCTACTCTAGAGCTAATCCATTTCTGAGCTAGTAGAGGGACCTTATGGACCTACAGATCATGGGCTCCAACGATCCGAGATTAATTGACTAAACTCATTAGATCGATCTAACCAGCATTCATTAACTAATGGTTACTCCACTAAAGCCCATAGTTGAACTTCCTTTACTGTAGATATATTATGTCCACTCGATATAACCATGATTAGTAAGTCAACCCTTCACAAGTTGTTCGTAATAACGGCTGGGTCAAATCTCTGTTTTACCCCCGAAATTACCTCTTGTTCCTTAAGTCCCTACTGATCCCCTAATGAATAATTATTTTGTGATCCAATCACAAAATTGAGTCATTATCATGCAAAATGAGAGGGCAAGATCCCTTGTTCAAGATCCAAAATCAACACTTAGTGAAACAACCTCTCTACTATCCCTAAAAGCAAGTAGGAGTGAATTCCCTCTTGCACCCTATGTCCCCAGCTATCTATTCGGCCTTACCCCTGAAATGGGAGTCTTATCGATGTTGTTGAACCAACTCTCACCTATGATAATCTAAGGGTAATCCCGAATAAACAAGAGTTCATAGTTAGCTTAAGATTAAGGTCAAGTTACCTAGGTCATCGCTTTGAAATAGTCAGTCTTAAATAGTAAACAATGTTATAAAGTAAGAGTGACTCATTTCGTGGTTCGATCTTGTATAAACTCTTTTACACAAGGATACTCCCACTTCTCATGGTCAACATGAACGAATTAGGATCATTTCATTTGTAGCACTTTACAACTCCTTGTAACAACTATAGAGCATGTCACATCCAATAGTGTTACCAGAATAAGGTACCCAACCTTTCCATATATTATAGATCATTTTGACTATTTACTCGAACCTGATCCACCTTCATGTCTCCACATAAAGTTCAAGTACTCATCCAATAGTCAAGGGACTTTTAAGTTTATTGGATTTCTATTCAAGCAATAGATCTATTTAATAACACATTTATTGAATTTTCAAAATAAGTTCCATTGTTTACATACCACGAGTTTTAGGACATAAAACCCAACACAAATGTTATTTTAAATTAAAAAATGTGGGAGACTTCCTCCCTCGTTTATCTCTCCACCCACGTAAGTGGGTGGTTGATGACATGCAGAAATACATATCATCTTAGGCCTTTTACTTAGAATTGTGAAAGTTGTTAAGCAGAATATGTGGCAATTGTGCTAGGAATTCATGAGAAAATGAGCTTGCGTCGTTCAGCATTAAAGAATATCGGCTAACTCGTTATTATGCATTCAATGTTCTATTTTTGTAGCTAATATAGGAAGTGGACGCAACTGCGGAAACCAGACATAGACGACCGCATGCGGAGAAACTCTCCATCGCAAAGTCAAACGCGTCGATCAACGCATGGATGTTACGGTAATCAGTCGTATGCGTCTATCGCATAGGAGTTGCGTTCGTCAAGCGATTGTGGTCATCGTGTAGAGTTGTGGTATTAAGCGAATGCGGACATTGAATGATTGTGGCTACGCAATAACACATACTAATGGGATCAATGCAAGGTTGGTGGAATGAACGCATCAACGCATCTACTTCGAGAAAATCAAAAGATGATGTTGACATTTCACCAACTACGCTATTGGCAGTAGAGGTTCAGAAAGAACTAAACGCGCCGAATGTTAGAATCAGAGCAGTCCATTAATGCTGTCGGCAATCCAGGCTCTATATAAAGAAGTCGATGAGCAGAAATTCAAGTTGTTTGGGGATTACCTCTATAACCCAGGGTTTTCCCTGCGATCCAGACAAAATGCGTGAGAAGACGCTTGAACGTTCTTCACCTCCTTCATCCATTCCGAGTGACGACCAGAGCTAGATCTCGGGAGAGTCAGCTCTACCGCCCATCCATGGCACCATCGGCAGCCTTGACATACATCCGCTGGAAGCAAGTCTTTGCTTTTAGCCGGTCATTTCATTTTTCTTTCTTTTCTTATATTGTATTGTATGACATTTTGTGATTAAAAAATTAATACAATTTGTTTTCAATGCATTTCTCTGTTTCCTTCGACTTCATCTCCATCTTCTTTGCTTAGCATCTTTACTTTCATTGCAACACTTAGTGAGATCGCTTGGGTATCGCATACTTAGTCATGTGGATTAGGGATATGAAACATGTAGTAACCCACTGAGAGGTGTGTGTTGCGTGAGTGTGTGAGTAACCTTATTTGTTTATTGTGAAGCTGTGGAAATGCCTGTCTATAGGCTAACACAATGCTTGTCTATGAGTAAGGTCAGCAACAACCAACTGCACGGGAGGGTAAGTGGTTGGTCGCATTAAGCAATGTATGCATTGTTCACTAAAGATAGGAATAATCTTAGGTCAGCCAAGTTCATGCGGTTACCTTGTCCTATGAGCGCATCATTCATCATTTAGGTATACTTGGGAGAGTAGTCTAAAACCCAAATCTAAGACTCGAGAGAGCGGATTGGAACGCATAGGCAAGAATGGGGCACTTAGAGATAAGCTCCGTTTGCTAACCTACATTGCATGCACCCTAGGAATATGTATGATATTATGTGGTCACCTTATTTGTGTGTGTGTCGCTTTGTCATCACATAAATAAGAATAGAGGCTTATGTGTAGGTATTATAGACTTATCGCATATATCACATGCGTTCTAGCATTAGAAGCCGTAGTATTCACACCAAGAGGTGGTTTACTATTGTATATGTGTTGCATGATTGCATGGCTTGTGTTGACTAAGGTTGCCCTTGCGGTCACTCTTAAGAGTTGCAATGAAATTATCTCCACAGCTTATTATTTTTCCGTTCATTTGTTTCATGTCAAGAAATTGTCGTGTCTCTACCTCTCATGCATATTCTCATCCTGTTGTCTGTTAGTTAGGAGTAGGAATAGGATTATTTTAGCAACCTCTCCATCATTCTTTTATTTAATCACCGCATGCACATTATCGCATTCAGTTAGCTACAAGTCCCCGTGTTCGACCTCGGATCACCTGAGAAACTTGCATTCGCATTATACTTGGCGTGAGCACAAGAAAACTTATGACAGGACGCATGGTCATCGAATACATTTATTAACGTATAGTTAGTCCAATGCATGGTTGCTGTATTTTTGGCTTTAGAAAGAAAGGAAAGAGTCTCCTTCTTTATGATACAAACTATGAGAAAGACAAAAATAGTTCTGTGAGTTTTGGGTTGTTGGTGAACGTTCTCAACTCTTCCTTCTTTCTACTCAAATCGAATTCCCTCATTCCAAAATAATCAAAGCCCACCACTCCTAGGTTCTCTACCTGAGAATACCGAGGAAACCAATTTGGTAGTGTTCGTATTCTGTTCGAGGGACTCTTGAAGAGAGTCTTCAAAGGTATGGTTTTCTGAAACCTTAAGTTTTTCTTTTGTTAAAGCATGCTGTAATTTATATAAATTCATATTTTGTTCTTTATCTATTGTAAAAAATAATATTCAATGAAAAATGGGAATTGGAACGATCTTGCTTCCGCTCAAGGTTCCCTTCAATTTGGGACCCTTCAACAAGTTCTCTGTCGAAATCGTGTGTGACCTTTGCTTTCAATCGCTCCAAAGCGGTCCCTTATTTTTAATCTTGTAATTTTTTCTCTAATGGTTAACACTAGACAAAGAACTCATACTTCTGATAGTAATATGGTAAGACTCAAAGAAAAGGCCAAACGAAAGGTGCATGTTGAAGAGGGTGTTCCACTAACTTCAACAAACAAGTATGATGTTCATGTGCGTGATTTTTCTGTTGAAAAGAAAGAAATTAGAGTTCCTTCTCCTTCGACAAAATGAAGGTGTTCTAGTGCCAGTTAATCTTCTGAGACTAAAGTAAAAGAAAAGGTGAGTACATTGTCTCTCACAATGACTAACTTTGTTGGTTTTGGAGTTGTAATTTTTTTCAGAGAAAGATAAATCCTCTTCTGATGGTTCGCCAAGTAACATGCATGAATTTATTGCTTTACTTAAAAACCCTAGGGATCTCTTAAACATGTCTATTGAAGATCAAACTGAAGTTAGGGTTTCTGAGAGTAAGGTTACAGATAACAATAACCCTGTTTCTAATACTAGAAAATTTGAATCTGTCTTACCATAATTATCGGGATGTTTTAAACTCTGTGGACATTTGTGGTTCAAAGGAAAATTGTAGATGAAAAGGAATTGTTAGGTCGAACTCAGGACTGTTTTGACCTTGTTAATCTGATTTTCCAAGCTCAACTTGATAGGATTGTGCTCAATTTGAGACCATTCTACCCTCAACTGTGAGATAATTTATTGTCAATCTCTCTTAAGAATTTGACAATCCCAATAGTCTAGACTTCCACAAAGTTCATGTGTATAGAAATCCATTTACCTTCACTATAGATCTTATAAATAAATATCTCAATAAAATGGTGCTTACAAATGTTTCTGGAAAAACGTTCTTATCTGAAAGATTTTGCTTTTGAATTAACAGGAGGGGCAAGGTGATCTTGGCCTAAGAAGGGACAGTTATCCACTGCTATTTTGAGCTCTAAATATGCTTTACTTTACATAATTGAAATCTTCAGCTGGTGTCCTTCCTCGCACAAATCAGGTCTTTCTATTTCTCTTGCTACTATGTTATATTAGGAATTCCTTTTGATTTTGGATATTTTATCATTAATTGGATCAACGCCACATTGCATCTCAAGCCATGAAGTTACCAATCTGCTATCCTTGTTTGATTTGTGAAGTTTTACTTGCTCAGATTCTAGATTTGATTAATGATGATAAACTTGTTGGTCCCGTACCTACACTCATTTCAATCCATCTCAAGCTTTTGAAAAATTTTCGTGTCATAGATTTTGCTGCTCCTTCCACTGTTACTTATGTTGATGGACTTGGTCAAGTTATAACCGAGTCTCCTTTTGGCAGCTGAGTATTGCATCATCTTTCTTCTGAGTTCAAAGAGATTGATGATTAGATTCTGAAATTCTAGGAGCGAAAAGAGACTATTATCAAGATTTATAGACAATGCGTGTAACATTGTCAAGATCTATTGAGGCGTCTGCTCTCATGTGCATATCTAATTTTCTTGTTAGTCAGAAAGGGGGAGAAGAAGTGCAGTTGGTGTTTGTTTGTTGTTATGGTGCTGCTGTTTCTGTTTTGCTTTCTTGGAAACTATACTTATGATGGTTTTGTGGTTTGTTTCTTGTTGGTTTATTTTGGTGGTATTGTGGTTTGAAGACTTTATTGTTTTTGGCTATTCAACATTGGTTTTGATGTTGTTTTTGTAATGGTTGTCTTTATTCTTGACAATCAGCTGTGTTGAATTTGTTGGTTGTTTTTTTTTCTATTCTGCCTTAAAAAAATATAACCAAAGGAGAAGCTTGTTGAAGATTTCATTTGTTGGCTTCATATTTTTCTAAGGCATTGGTTTTTGTACATTTTTCAAAAATAGTCTTAACATTGGTGTCAGACAACAGATTATTTTCCTGCAGAATATTTTTTCCTAATATGGAAATATCTTGAAGATTTATTCGTATGATATTTTCCTTCATTGAGGTGCGATTTATCTTCTCCAAATTGGGAGTTGTTTCCTTTTTTTTTTTAGATTCATTTATAAAAGAAGTATTGTGTTGATTTTTAAAGAGAGTTGTTTTTGTCTGTCACTTTTGTTAATCAAGCAAGACGAGTATTTGTTATACGACCATTATGTGTATCGTGGTGTTTTTGCTTGTTGCTTACCATTCCGCTGTACAAATTCTTCATCCGTTGATTGTAACACATTGAAGATAATTACGGTCTATGGGGAGTGTAAGCTATTGTTACTGGAGAAGGGATTATCAGTCTTAAGGGGAGCCTAAGATTCAGCATCGAAAGAGGAGTTCAACATCTTAAGGGATCCTAAGAATCATTTGTGAAGGGAGTTTGTTGACTTAAAGAAATATGTCAATGTAAGAGGGCCTCATTCATCTCGGAAGCCGAGGTGATTAACACTAATATTATCAAACTTAAGGGGAGCCTAAGTACACTTGAGAGAGAGTTTCACATCTTAGAGGAGCCTAGATGGCCAGTGAGTTGAGCTCTACGTAAGTCACTATAATGGTCATGTAATAAAGATAAGTACTACGTTGTAAACTACTTAACTCTTTAATATTAGTAGATTATCTTTTTTGGGCACACTGACCCTCAGACATAGGTGGTTTATCGCCGAACTGGGTTACTAACTCTTATGTTCATTTACTTGTCTTTCTGTTGTCAATATTCTAATGTTACGATACTTGTCAATACTTTTTGTTTAACATCCAGTTTACGAGTAATGAGTCATCCTAATACTTTTTCAGAGCTGACAAAGATAAATTGTGAAGAAGTGTCATATGTGATAGAAAATTGGAAGGGTCAAGATGGAAAACATATCAAAATTGATCATGACCCCTGAATAAATAGAAAAGGTATCAGTATTCCTACTCCAACTAATGACCTCCTTAGGGGTCTCCGTGTTAATAACTTGCTAGATGGGAATTGGTCTTGGAACAAAGACATTGTTCGAAATAACTTTTACAGCCTCGATGCTGAGGTCATTCTCAGTATACATGTGAGAATTGATCCCTCAATATACGTGTGAGAATTGAGGTCATTCATATCCTTGAGTCGGGGAAGCTGGGAGACATTATTACGATCTTTGATCCCTACGGAATTACCGGTACTCAACGAATATTAGGAAGGAAAACACCTATGAAGCACAGATACATATACGACTAGACGATACGGATATGATCGGATACGACGATTTGTCAATTTCTAAAAAATTAAGATATGGATACGTCTAAGGATGCGTCTATTTTATATATATATATTTCTAAAAAATGAGGATATTGATACGTTGAAGATAATTTGTTTTCTTTAAAAAAATCTAGGATATAGATAAATTTAGAATACAAGTTAATAACAATAGCACAAAATAGAATACAAATACTGAAATACAATACAAAAAAAGAAACATCTAAGATGTTGAAGTATGATAGTTAATAAAATGCAATAGAAAAGTGACTCATAATGTAAGAAGAAGAAGAAGAAGAAGAAGAAAATTAAAAGGAGAAGTATAAAGATAAACGAACTTATTATTGAAGATATCTAAATGGTTTATGTTCTGGTGGACTTTGTGGAGACTTAAATATAAAGATGAAGATTAGATTATTCTAGTCTAGGGTTTGATCCGTTATTTATTTATTTTTTCTTTTAGTTTTCAACTCGATTAATAAGCTTTTTAAATAGGTTGCCTAATTTTAGATTAGGAAAGATTAGATGAGTTATTTTTCTTTTTTCTTTAAAAAAAGTACGTATAGAAATAGATACGTCAAATCGCGTATCAGATATGTATCTGGGAAGTATCTAGAAGTATAGATACGTCAAATCGCATATCAGATACGTATCTAGGAAGTATCTTGAAGTATCGGTATCTGATACCTGTCTGATACTGATTCTTTGTCTCACATGAAGTATCTATGCTTCATAGGAAAACACCCTTGTTGATCATATTCTAAGGAAAGTTCACATTTATATCATAGAATTTGGAGATGTCGGTAGCTCTATATAACATCCTGCTCATTTTGAGAACTCGGGGAGTCATGGTGCCTAGACTCCCCCTAGACAATATACTTGGAAATTGAATGTGGACACCTCAAGAAGCTCGACTACAGGGAATGGGCGGCGAAATTTTGTGTTATATATGGTAATCTTTATGATATTCGAATTATAGACAGAACTTCCCTATTTGTCAAAAAAAAAAAAAAAAAAAAAAAAAAAAGAAAAAGAGAAGAGGTAGGTTTCTAATACACTCCCCTTCATAATTGATACCTTGAAAGGTGTTTCATCTGGAATGAAAGAACAAAAAGGATTTCTGAAGGTTTAATTACTGAATCACTTACCAATGGTACGGGTGAATTATTATGGATCCATCCCCACAAGGAACCAGACATGATAATTTTTCATCATCCGGCTCGAGCACAAATAGACAAGTAAAGATAAAGAGGATATTTATATAAATATGTAAAGGATATATATAGATATGTAAAAGAAAAGAATTTTATTTGTTCCTCTTTCTTTTTTATTTGTTCATACTTTGTCTCCTCGCGTTCAATTAATACTTTATACATATTTGAAAAGGTTCAATTAGTTCCTTATAAGACCTAAAAGTCTAGTCTCAAGTATGGAACCAACATAATATTTTACTCCTTAATTATGAGGATGATTATATCATTATTGTCCACTACCCATTTGTTATCATCCGGGGGATTTTTCAAAAATAGAAAAAATAAGGAAAACTATTTATACAAAATACAAAATTTTAATATTCTTTAATAGAGGTTGATAGAAGTTTATCAGTGTCTATCAGTGACAGAAATTTATAGAAGTTTATCACTGATAAACGCTGATAGAAGTCTATTAGTAACTATCAGTGTATATATATATATATATATATAATACATTTTTTTAAATAGTTTGACATTTTTTCTACGAAAAAATTTCCCTAATCATTACATGGATTTTTCTTTATCTTGTAACTATTCATTAAATTAGAACGATCAAAGTTTGCATATCACTACAAGAAAAATGAAACTCCCGATGCCGTTTTAAGGAGTCGGGAGTTAGGTCGTCGCGAGGAGACGGTCTCTCCCGGCAAAGTAAAGGACCGTCGGGAGTTCTTGGCCATTAAGGTTCGTTGAGAGTTCTCCGGGAACTCTCGACGCATCCGAAATCGACGTCGTGAGTTTCCCAGGAACTCCAGATGCATTAAAGCGGTTGTCGGGAGTTCTCAGAGGAACTCCCGACGGTCTCCGGGCAACATCGGAGAAGGGTCTGGTTAAACCAAACCCCTTCGTTTTCTCTTGCACATTGCGAAAGCATTCTTTCAAAAAAAGAAAATCCTAAATCTCACTGCGCGCCATTTTCCTTCTTCTTCCCTTCATGCTCACGCCTGCGATTCCCCTTCACACCGCCGTCCGCCCGTCCGCCGCCGCCCCTCATTGCTTGCAAATTTTGTTTATTTTCAAGCTTTCATCAAGGTTCGTGCACATCCATTTCATTTATTTTCTCTTATTTTTGATCTTAATTTATGCCATTGTTTTAATTTCTAGCATGTGGTAAGTTTAATAATGTTTAATTTTTAGCATGTTACTAATGTTGGTAATTAATGTTGCTAATGTTTAATTTCTAGCATGTTGGTATCTAATGTGAATTAAAGAATCTACTAGACATAAAACTAAATTTTGTGTCTAATAGAAAATTGAACTTTAAAGTTTGTGTCCAATAGGCATGTAAATTTTAGAAGATGTTGAATAGATGAAAGGCCTATATTAGACACAAAATTGAAAGCTTGGAGACGTACTAAATAAAACATTTGAAAGTTGTTAAGACAATTTAAGCGGTCTAGGGACCTATGTGTTTATTTTACCTTAAGAAATGAAAATTATGGAACTCAATGCTTAATAATACTTTGTGCTTTATCCTCTAATCCAGGTTATTGTTTTGGATTACAAGTTGGTCATAAAATATTTATTTTTAAGGATGAATAAAGAATGGATTAAACTAGGAATAAGTTATCAGTGGAGTATAGAGAAGGAGTATCACAGTTCTTAGATATGGCAAGGTTTCATGTTAATGATTCCGGACGAATAAGATGTCCATGTAAGAATTGTATGAAATCAATTTGGAAAAAGATGGATATCATGGAACGACATCTATTAACATATAGAATATCTCCCTCATATTGTGAATGGGTACATCATGGAGATCCAGTAAACTTATCTAGAAGTCATACAAGTCATTCAATAGAGGATGTTGCAGTAGATAGTATAGAGAATAATGTTGTCGAAGAAAGTGTGATGTTGAATCTTATAAACGATTTACAAGTTTTAATTGTAAACGAAAATGCAAATGAAGGAAGGATTGAGAATGAAATGTCCTTTAATGGTCAAGAAAGAGATACCATGAACTTATTCGATGATTTAATAACCGAAGCACGTAATGAATTATACCCTGGGTGTTTGCAATTTTCGTCCTTAAACTTTTTAGTGAAGTTGATGCAAATCAAAGTTCTGAATAGCTGGAATAACAAATCGTTTGACATGTTGCTGGAATTGTTAAAAGTAGCATTTCCAGCTGGCACCTCTATACCTACCTCCTTTTATGAAGCCAAGCGAAAATTGCATGATTTAGGCCTAGGTTATGAGTTTATTCATGCGTGCAAATATGATTGTGTATTGTATTGGAAAGAGTTTGTAGATTTGCAATAATGCCTTGTTTGTGGTGAGTTTCGGTACAAAGTTAATGATGGCAAGGGTAAAAAGCACATAAGGTATTGTGTCATTTTCCATTGATACCGAGATTAAAACGATTGTTTGCATCAAAAGAAGGCGCTTCTGGCATGAGATGGCATAAAGATAAGCGAGTTGAAATGGAGGATGTATTGCGACATCCAGCTGATGCAGACGGGTGGAAACATTTTGATCGTGAATTCCCTTATTTCGCTTTAGATCCTCGAAATGTTCGTTTGGGATTAGCTTCAGATGGCTTTAATCCATGTGGAAATATGAGCGCTTCTTATAGTATGTGGCCTGTGGTGATAATTCCTTATAATTTGCTCCCTTGAAAATGCATGAAGAAAACAAACTTCTTCATGTCTTTGCTCATACCTGGTCCAAAATCTCTTGGAAAGGAAATTGATGTTTATTTGCAACCGTTGATTGAAGAGTTGAAAGAATTGTGGACAATTAGTGTGCGAACTTATGATTCTATTGCTGGTGAGTTTTTTCAACTATATGCTACCTTATTATAGACAATCAATGACTTCTCTGCATACGGTGACTTTTCTGGGTAGAGTACAAAAGGTTATCAAGCATGTCCAATATGCAAAGAAGATAACTCGTCCTTTGGGATAAGAGGGAAAATATCATTTATGGGACATCGACGTTATCTTCCGGAGAATCATAGTTGGCGTCGAAATGGACAACATGATGGAAAAGTTGAACGTAGACCTCCAACATAATGAATGGAGAAGAGATATTACAACAAATAAATACGCTAAAATTTTCTGTGCTTAGCAAACATCCATTGAAGTAAGATAAAAAAAAGAAAGCGAATTCTAAACTGGACTAAAAAAAGTATTTTTTTTCCAACTTCCATATTGGTTCAAACTATTGTTACGACATAAATTGGATGTAACACATATTGAAAAAAACATATGCGATAATTTGGTGGGAACATTGTTAAATATTGAAGGAAAGACAAAGGATACAATGAACGCTTGATTGGACTTATAAGATTTAAGGATTAGAAAGGACCTACACTTGATACAAGTCGAGAACAGATTTGTAAAACCACACGCAGCATACACATCAATAAATGGTGAACGGATTTCATTTTGTAAGTATTTGAAATCAATGAAATTCCCTGATGGATTCGTATCTAACAAATCACGATGTGTCAATGACAAAGATGGAAAAATATCGAGGCTGAAAACACACGACTGTCATGTGTTGCTTCACAGACTACTCCCTATTAGTATTCGAGCATACCTACCGAAAAATGTATCCACTGCTACTATTGAATTGTGTACATTCTTTCGTGACTTATGTGCAAAGACAATATGTGTAAGTGATTTGAACAAACTAGAAGCAGACATTATAGTCATACTTTGTAAATTGGAGAGAATATTCCCACCTGCCTTTTTTGATGTAATGGTACACCTTGCAGTTCATCTACCATATGAAACTAAAGTGGTAGTTCCAGTTAGTTACAGTTGGATGTATCCTATTGAAAGAAGTTTACGAACATTAAAACAATTTGTACGGAACAAAGCACGTCCCGAGGGGTCTATAGCGGAAGCATATACAATGAATGAATCATGGAACTTCTACTCGCGATATCTAAGTGGGATTGAAACAAGATTCAATAGAGATGAACGAAATGATGATAGCATTCCTGATCATGAGATATTTGGTGAATTTGAATTATTTAGGCAGAGGGTACGACCATTAGAGGAGTCAACTTTACAGACGCTATCAGCGGAGGAAAAGTGTATTGCACATTGGTACGTTCTCAACAATTGTAAAGAAATAACAGACTATCGCAAGTACGTTTCAAACTTTTTCCTTTTCTAAATTCTAGTGTATCTCCTTTGATTTAACATTTAAATGATAAATATTGTAGGCAACATTTTGGGTTAATTCGTCGTGAAGCTCAAAGCGCCTCTGACTTATATATAAAACATCAACGCAAATTTTCCGATTGGTTCAGATCTCAGGTATACATAGTCATTTTGTAGGCAATGGTTGAGGGATGATTCATTTTTCATATTCATTTTTAATGTATACGTAATTATCAGGTTCAACAACGGCGCGAGAGAGAAGATATCTCCGATGATTTCTTTTCACTTGTAATAGGACCTTCGTCTGAGGTGCACTTTTACAATGGATGCATTGTTAATGGGGTACGGTTTCACACTGTAGAGAGTGATAATCGTTGAACTACACAAAATAGTGGAGTCCTAGTGGTCGGGGAGATTAGTGAGAACACAAGTGTGGATAACAATTTCTACGGTGTTGTAGATGAAGTATTAGATTTGTAATATGCAAACAGAATACGCGTTTTCTTATTGAAGTGTAGATGTTTTGACAAAGATAACAACAAAAGTAATAGGAGATATGTGAATTTAGGATACAAATCGATCAATACATCACATTTTTGGTATATCGATGAGCCTTTCATCTTTGCTATGCAAGCAGTACAAGTCTTTTACATTGATGACATCAAACATGGTAGCAATTGAAAAGTTGTTCAAGTAGTCCAAAATAAACGAATATGGGATGTACCGGAAGTGGATGATGTTGAAAACGCATAACTAGATTTACTAGAAATTGTTGGTGGCGTCAGAGTGGATGAAACCATTGAGGAGGTTACTTTATGTAGAGTTGACGTTAATCCTACAGTTGTGGAGAGACCAATTACTATACATGGCGATCATGACTTCATAAACGATGATGATGAAGAACAATTATCTCTCAATAACAGTTCAAGTGCTGATGAATAATTTGAAACAATGTCAATAGTTCAATAATAGTTCAAGTGATGATGAATATTGTTTCCTTTCTTTTGTGTTTGTATAAAAACGATGTCAACCCCTAATAATAATTTCAATTACATTACAATGGTGAGTAATGATTTATCTACTAAAATTTCTTTTTCTCTAGCTTACACGTATTTATTGCTAATTTAATATTGTTTTCTCTCTTTTGTGTTTGTATAGAAACGATGTCAAACCCTAATAATAATTTGAATTAGATTACGATGATGAGTAATGATGTATCTACTAAATTCTCTTTTTCTCTGGCTTACACGTATTTATTGTTAATTTAATCTTGTTTTCTCTCTTTTGTGTTTGTATAGATATGATTGTCAACCCCTAATAGGCAATGGGAGGTTGATAAAGAATTCCAGGAGTTATATCTAGGCAACACGGTATCTTCTGTGGATGATACTTCAGGTTAGTATATTTTGAAATATATTCTGTTAACTGAAATACATCATAAACTGTTTTAAATTTTTTATTCTTCAGATAGGGGTCAGCATCCAATCGGAAGAGCAGAGCACTCGCGGAACATTCAGTTGGAAAAAAAAATATTGTACAAAAACATGGTGGATCACAATCATCATAAATGAGAGGAGGATGAAACTGATAATCCAACATTCGGTTCATTTTAGTAATGCGATCGGTTGCCATTGAGATCCGCATTTCCAGTCGGGTTCGTACTTTTGCTAAGGTTCCAAACGAGTTCATAGAATTGGCTAAAAGTCAATTATTGGTAAGTAATTATAAGTTTATTCTTTTACAGTCATGAACATCATCTATACTCATTCTTCCCTCACTCTTTTGTAGGCTCATGTCGATCTTGATCTATCCAGACAATGACTGAACCGTTTCATAGTACATAAAATGCAAAACTCGTTCAAAGAATTTAGATCAGACTTGCACAGACATTATAGAAAATGTACAGATCCGCAGCAAGCACATGCCAGTTTGCCTAGTTGACTTAAAAATAGGCCAGAAGACTGTTACTTTTTGTGTGACCACTTCGGGAGTGAAGCGTTTTAGGTACAACATTCATGGTGTGTATCATTTGCTGTATTTACTAATACATCACACTATTGACATTTTTTTTTTCTTCAAATGTAGAAAATGTCTGTGAAGAACCGGAAGAATAGAGATAAATTGCCATTCGACCACGTAGGTAGATCAAAGTCATTCCTAAAAATTCAGTCAGAGTTGTAGGCAAAGGAAGGTCAAGAAATAGGGCGTGTTGATCTTTTTAGGGAAACACACTCTAAAGGTGGCAAGTTTATGAACGAGGCTGCTGAAAGTGCACACGTAACATTTTTTTTCTTTCCTGTCATGTTTTTTTTTTCACTTTTAACTTTAGTCGCTCGTTCTTACCCATTTAATTATTATGTCTAGAATTAAATGTTGGAATTAGAAGCCAGCCCCACTGTAGAAGGTTCTCAACCACTAACAAGGGATGAAATATATGAGATGGTTTTTGGTAAACGACCCGGATATTTAAAAGGTCTAGGTTGGGGCCCAAAGCCTAAGTCAAGAAGAAGTACCATGTCAGCAAGCTCGTCATCTACTCAAGGAACGGAGGCGGGAATGGATGAATTGAGAGTCAATTTCCAACAGTCTCAGTCGAGGATTAAGGAACTCGAAGACGTTCATAGAAGAATGCAAGAGGAGCATGCGAGACAAATGGAAGAAATGAAAAAGATGATTGAAGACATGGTACGATCACAGAGAGGAGGCCCATGAAATTAGATATGATTACTACATTATTTAGTTGTGTAATATGTTGTTATCCTATAGTTATGGTAGCAAAGTTTAGATATGTTTGTAGTTATGTCATTTAAAGCTGCATTTAAATTAGGTTGCAGTTATGTTGCTATTCTGCATTTAAATTAGGTATGATTACTAAATTAGATAAGCATCCCACCATACCTTGATGTTTCAAAAGCCCAATCGTAGTTCCTCAGTATCGCTCTCTCCATGAATCTCGCTCTCTCCACCATGCCTTGATAGAAAGCCCAATAACAATCCCTCAGTGTCGCTCTCTCCATGTATCTCGCTCATCTCACCATGCCTTGATGTCTCAAAAGCTCAATAACAGTTCCTCAGTGTCACTCTCTCCATGAATCTCGCTTTCTCCACCATGCATTGATAGAAAGCCCAATAACAGTTCCTCAGTGTTGCTCTCTCTATGTATCTCGCTCATCTCACCATGCCTTGATGTCTCAAATGCTCAATAGCAGTTCCTCAGTGTCGCTCTCTCCATGAATCTCGCTCTCTCTACCATGCCTTGATAGAAAGCCCAATAACAGTCCTTTAGTGTCCCTCTCTCCATGTTTCTCGCTCTCTCCACCATGCCTTGATAGAAAGCCCAATAACAGTCCCTCAGTGTCGCTCTCTCCATGTATCTTGCTCTATCCACCATACCTTGATTTTTCAAAAGCCTAATCACAGTCCATGAATCTCGCTCTCTCCCTGAATCTCGCTCAGTGATTTCTTTTCCTAATCCTTCTTCACTCACTCCTTAGTCGGTAAAAAATTTAGAACCTTTTTTCCCTTCCGTGCAAGGATCTCATTTCTCTGAGTCAAGAAGGCTTTCACAAGACTTTGATGAAGTCTCAATAGTCAGTGTCAATAGTGAAGAGTTGGATTTTGAGGAGCATGATCTCAAAATCAAGGATAATGAAGACCAAGACGAAGCTGTTATGAACTTGAACCTTATCTTCCAAAATGAAGAGTTACAATGTGCAACAATTACTTTCTGGTCCTATTCTAAAGAAATACTCCAATTTACTATGGATTAATGGGGTGAAAGCAGTACTGGTTGAAATCTGGTTTGAAAGCCCAATAACAGTCTCTCTCTCCACCATGCCTTGATAGAAAGCAGTGTTGGTTGAAATTTGGTTGAAATCTTGCTCTCCCCACCATGCCTTGATAGAAAGCCTAATAACAATCCCTCAGTGTCACTCTCTCCATATATCTCGCTCTATCCACTATGCCTTGATTTTCAAAAGCCTAATGATAGTCCATGAATCTCGCTCTCTCCCTGAATCTTCCTTGCAAAGATGCCCTTAGTAGCTTCACACCCTGATTGGCATCCAAAGTAAGGACTTTCTCCACCAAAGCACCAACTTCTTTGATATTAAACTTGTTCAGAAGAGTAATACTAGAAATGGTGGACATTGGTTTTACAGTCAAATCATCCATCACCATGTAAGGACTAGAATCTCGCTCTCTCACTGCCTCTCGTTCTCTCCCACCATGCTTGCAAAACATATGTTAATCTAATTCAACTTTTTTTTAAAATCTTAAAAGGGATCACTATTTTATGCCCTGTTTTTGTTTTTGTTTTTTTTTTCTTTCCCCCTTCCCACAATATTTCTTTACTATTATTCTACCCCATTATCCTATGCATGCACTAATATTATTTTGAGATAAGCTAGCTTTTCTTACATACTTCTCATGAAAATTTAATTCTTACTAGATTCCAATCTAAAAGATCATATAGGACTTTCAAAAATTGAAAAATAAAGGAAATTGAATTGTTTGACCATATTACATTTCAATGTTTTTGTTTTTTTTTTTTTGTAGAATGTTATTCGGAGATGAGCTAGGACAATTGTTGAAAATGTTGTGCTTGAGAAGTGTTCTAGATGTTGTTCTCATTTTACTTCTTTTATGTATTTCTGAATATAATGGACAAGTGTTCTAGAGCTGGGACAGCGTTTGGATATTGTAATTTTTTAGTTGTTATAAAATGGACTTCATTTTCTTTTATGTGAATCTTTATTTGGTATAATATGTTTCACAGGATTTCATATCAAATTTTAAAAAATTACAAAAGATATATTAAATTTTATCCATATAGGAAATTTAATTAATTGTTTTTCCATATAGAATCCCCTAACGTGGCGTCGAGAGTTATAGGGAACTCTGGTGGCATCGGGAGTTAGGGGGAACTCCCGACGGGCTACACCGCGTTTGGAGTTCCCCCTAACTCCCGACGCCACATAGGCGTCCGGAGCTCCCTATAACTCTCGACGCCGTTCAAAAGTTCGTCAGGAGATCCTCTCCTGACGGATTTCTCCTGACCAAACTCCTGACGATCATTTATGCGTCGGGAGATCAACTCCCGACAAATTTTTCACACTCTCCCGATGATATATGGCGTCGGGAGAAGCCAAAATTCCTGTAGTGTATAAATGCAAACATTAAGTCAAAGCTATAATTCAAACAAGTAAAATATAATTATTTTCTAAAAAAGAAAAAAAGAAAAAAACAAGGAAGTTATAATTTTGCTATAAAAAAAAAAGAGTAACATATAATTTAAAATAGATTGATCTATGAACTAAATAAAAGTAGATTGATTTATAAGATTGACATTAAATAGTATATAAATATTTAACATGAGGCAAATTGATTTATAAAGTCAACATATGTGAAAAGTATATAAATATATGGTTAAAATATCGTTTTGGTCTCTGTAATTTGATGATTGTTCTATTTTAATTTTTGTATTTTTAAATGCCAAATTTTGATCCTATATTTTGAATAAAGTTTAAAAGTAGTCTCAAAATTGGAACAAAAAATAATAATGAAAAGACCTATTTTTACTTTTTAATTTCTCTCTCCTTTCCCCTCCCATCCTCACTTTCTTTTCCATCATCATCTTCTCCATCAAGCTTTCTCTCTTCTCCTTCTTTCTTCGTTTCTTCCCGTTTCTTAAACATCATTTTTAACTAAAACCATAATCTTTTTAACCTAAAACGACATTCTTTTTCTATACTGATCTCTTCTAAAGCAATCTCTCTGCGACACTCATGTCGACACCCACACCCCTCCAAGCCCTCCTTATATATATTAAATTTTCATTTGTCATTTTTTAAAATTTTATTTTAATAATATATAGTTAATTAACTGAGATCTAATACACAACTGGGCAATGAAGCCTTGGTATATTGTGACTTATGGGCCCTTCAACATGAAATGGTGTTTAAAAAACTGAAAGAAACAGAGAAAGAAGGAGAAGAGAGAAAGCTTGATGGAGAAGATGATGATGAAAACAAAAATGGATGGGAGGAAAAGAGAGAGAAATTGGAAAGTAGAAATATGATTTATTTTTTTTTTTCTGGTTTTTTATTATTATTTTATTCCAATTTAATAGTTAAGGACTACTTTTAAGCCTTATTCAGACTACATGGACTAAACTTAAACATTTAAAAATACAGGCATTAAAATAGAATAATTATAAAAAAATATATCGACCAAAATTATATTTTAACCTAAATATACTCACATTTTCACTATGAAATAAATAAAACTATTTGACATGCTTGTTGTACCCAATAATTTTTATTCACAAATCTCACAACATAAATATAAATATATTTTTGCATATAAAAAATATAAATATTTGATTTAAAAATGTATATGCATTCAAACAAATATATGCTTATGTCCATTGATTTTAAACCACCAAATTTACCTCAAATGAAAGAAACCTGAATAATGAAAAAAAAATATTGAAGGTAGGTTTGGATTCACTAAAGGAAATTTTTATTTAATCTATTTTGATAAAAAAAAAATTAAAAATATATTCTGTAATTGTTTTTAAAATCTATTTTGAGTGATTGTCAAACACTTTTAAAAAAATTTCAAAATGACTTATTTTCAAAATTAAACACTTTAAAAGTCAAACCAAACACACTTATTATGTTATCAAATTAAAGTGAAATTACATCTTCAGTTGGTGAGGGGATTGATGCTATCTTGTTAGTTGCCAATAGAAGGTTCCAAAGCTCCTGTGGAAGATCACTAATTTACTAATATTTTATGTTATTATTCGTCAACGATGTTGTTTACGTACTAAGAAATATCTTCGAACATTATCGTATTTTCGTGTGAGTCTAATTTGAACTCAATATTATGTTATTAGAACGAAATGAATAGAATATTTGTACATTTGTTTTCTTATATACGTGTCAGAGACCTAATCAAATTATAATTTATCTATTAAACTTTCACAATATCTATATATGTCTCTATACTTTAAAATGTACTACCCATCTTCAAACTTTAAATTTTTGGGTCCACTAAATAATGTAAATTCTAAGTTGTTCATACTAGATTTTTGAAGTTTAACATACATGTCAACATGTTCATAAATTTACAAATGCATGAAAGATTATTTTCAAGAGTTTGTCTAATAAACCCATTGTATCTAAAAACTAAAGGACATAATGAGTCATTATTTATTGAACAAAAAACCATAATTCATATGAGTTACCAACATCGAGAGAATAAATCTAATGAAAAACAAAGGAGAGGATCAGTTTGAAATTACTATAGGTACCACTACAAGAAATTTGACTTCTCCCGACGTCACATTTCGTCGAAAAAGTGTGAAAAATTCGTCGGGAGTTTGGTCGGGAGAAATCCGTCAGGAGATCCTCTCTTGACGCACTTTAAAACGGTGTCGGGAGTATGCGGGAGTTATGGGGGAACTCTTGATGCACTTTTAGGACGTTGGGAGTTCAAGAACTGCCGACGTCTATGCGTCGAGAGTTCCCCATAACCCCCGATACCGTTTGTGCGTCGGGGTTTCCCCATAACCCCCGACGTCGTTTGTGCGTTGGGAGTTCCTCCATAACTCCTGATGCTGTTTTAAAGTGCGTCGGGAGATTCTATATGCGTGGGGAGTATTAAATTTAATTATATCGTTTGTAATTTTTTAAAATTTGATCTGAAAACATGTAAAACATATTAAACCATAAAAGATTCACATAATTAAAAAACGAAATGAAGTCCATATTATAACAAGTAAATAAAAAAATTACAATATCCAAACGAAGTCATACTAGAATTTCATAAACATTCATATCACAAATACATAAAAGAAATAAAATCAAAACAATATCTAGAACACGTCTCGAACAAGCATCTTCAATAATTGTCCCAGCTCATCTCCGAACAACATTCTACAATAAAACAAAAACATTGAAATGTTATATCGATAAACATCCAACACACGTTCAAACTTCAATACGGGTGGTAATGAAACTCTACCCACCCCCCACGACAAACATGTAACTCTCGAATATCAACAACACACAAAATGCCTCAAGAATGACCAACACACATAAAACTCAAATTTGTCCCCAAAATGGTTTATCTCACCCACCCCCTCCTACCACAACACATTAAACTTTGTAAGCATTCATAAATATATAAAATAGCCAAGTTCAAGGACAAGACGGGTGTAATGAAACTCTACCCACCCCACGACAAATATGGAACCTCCTGAACTAAAAAACACACAAAACGAGTAAACAATGACCAACACACATCAAAATCAAATTCATCCCCAAAATGGTTTATCTCAATCCCCCACCAAAACACATTAAACTTTGTAAACATTCATAAATACACAAGATAGCCAACAAAAAACACATCAAAATCCAGTTGTTTGGCTGAAATAACTGCAGGATAGCCAACAATTCTTTAATTATCATAAAGCTACTTAAGACATAATACTTTGCTACATAACTACAGGATAGCAACATATTAGACAACTAAATAATGTAGTAATCATACCTAATTTGATGGGTCTCCTCTATGTGATCGTATCATGTCTTCAATCATTTTTTTCATTTCTTCCATTTATCTTGCCTGATCCTCTTGCATTTTTTTTGAACGTCTTCAAGTTTCTTAATCCTCGACTAAGACTGTTGGAAATTGGCTCTCAATTCCTCCATTTTTCGCC
>NC_052351.1:40440225-40447898 GCF_009727055.1 Benincasa hispida | reverse complement strand
CTTCATCATCATCGTTTATGAAGTCATGATCGCCATGTACAATAATTGGTCTTTCCACAACTGTAGGATCAATGTCAACTCTGCATAAAGTAACCTCCTCAATGGTTTCATCCACTCCGACGCCACCAACAATTTCTAGTAAATCTAGTTGTACATTTTCAACATCATCCACTTTCGATACATCCCATATTCATTTATTTTAGACTACTTGAACAACTTTCCAATTGCTACCATGTTTGATGTCATCAATGTAAAAGACTTGTTGTTCTTGGATAACAAAGATGAAAGGCTCATCCACATACCAAAAGTGTGATGTATTGATCGATTTGTATCCTAAATCCACATGTGTCCTATTACTTTTGTTGTTATCTGTGTCAAACCATCTACCTTCAACAAGAAAACGCGTCTTCTGTTCGCATATTGAAAATCTAATACTTCGTCTAAACACGGTAGAAATTGTTATCCACACTTGTGTTCTCACTGATCTCCCCGACCACTAGGACTCCACTATTTTGTGTAGCTCGACAATTATCAAGCTTTACAGTGTGAAACTGTACCCTATTAACAATGCATCCATTGTAAGAGCGCACCTCAGACGAAGGTCCCATTGCAAGTGAAAAGAAACCATCGGAGATATCTTCTCTCTCGTGCCGTTGTAGAACTTGATAATTAATTATACATTAAAAATGAATACGAAAAATGAATCATCCTTCAACTATTGCCTACAAAATAACTATGTATACCTGAGATTTGAACCAATCGGGAAATTTGTGTTGATGTTTTATATATAAGTTAGAGGCGCTTTGAGCTTCACGATGAATTAGCCTCAAATGTTGCCTACAAAATTGATTATTTAAATGTTGTGTCAAAGGAGATACCCTAGAATTTAGAAAAGGAAAAAGTTTGAAACGTACTTGCGGTAGTCTGTTATTTCTTTATAATTGTTGAGAATATACCAATGTGCAATACGCTTTTCCTCCGCTGATAGCGTCCATAAAGTTAACGCCCCTAATGGTCGTACCCTCAGCCTAAATAATTCAAATTCACCAAATATCTCATGATCAGGAATGCTATCATCATTTCGTTCATCTCTATTGAATCTCGTTTCAATCCCATTTAGATATCGCGAGCAGAAGTTCCATGATTCATTCATTGCATATGCTTTTGCTATAGACCCCTCGGGACGTGCTTTGTTCCGTACAAATTGTTTTAATGTTCGTAAACTTCTTTCAATAGGATACATCCAACTGTAACTAATTAGACCTACCACTTTGGTTTCATATGGTAGATGAACTGCAAGGTGTACGATTACATCGAAAAAGGCAGGTGGGAATATTCTCTCCAATTTACAAAGTATGACTATGATGTCTGCTTGTAGTTTGTTCAAATCACTTACACATATTGTCTTTGCACATAAGTCGCGAAAGAATGTACACAACTCAAAAGTAGCAATGGATACATTCTTCGGTAGGTATGCTCGAATACCAATAGGGAGTAGTCTGTGAAGTAACACATGACAGTCGTATGTTTTCAGCCTCGATATTTTTCCATCTTTGTCATTGACACATCGTGATTTGTTAGATACGAATCCATCAGGGAATTTCACTGATTTTAAATACTTACAAAACGAAATCCGTTCACCATTTGTTGATGTGTATGTTGCGTGTGGTTTTACAAATCTGTTCTCGACCTGTATCAAGTGTAGGTGACACGCAACTTTTTAAGTCTTTATCATCATAAGTAGTACAATGATGCAAGCAAGGATGCAAGATACAATGTATTCTAATCTTATGCCATACAACGCATGGATGAATGATGACTTTATTTTATTTATGCGATACTACTTCTAGATATGTGTTATCAATGAGAATCTTGTAGTATACTATGCGTTGTCATAAGTTTCTTTGTGTTGGAACTAAGTATAATTCCACCGCAAGTTTCTCAGTGTGATCCAAGGTCGAACACAGGGATTGTTTTAGGTTGATTACGTTATATTTGTGATATATACGACCGAGGGTTTTTCAATTTATAAAAAAGATGTTGTTTGTACATGCGATAAAGTAAATGGTGCAATAAAGTAAAGATAAGCGATAAAAATATGGTAATAAAGTAAATTGTGGTAAAAGTAAAGTGCGATAAAATAAACCTAGGCTAAGATGATACAAGATACAGGTTTCATGATACAAGATAACGAGGTTGAGACTGACTGTAAAGATTATACATAGATCGTGTTATGCGGTGGCAAGGCTTATGTGTGAAATAGAAAGAGAAAGGATAATGAATATAAACAGTGCAAGTTTCTTAATTGCGTTAAAGATATAAGTACAGTTCCGCTTTTCCCTTGGCGTACACCTCTCGGTGATCAACCACATTTCCCGCATCTCTGCGGTGAAACCGGGACGAACGTAATGAACACAAGGTTGCTTCCATCTCTGGAAGTACTTCTTGCTTTATTAACGCATTCTTCTAACCTTCTCTCGATAGATCAGAATGACATCTTCACTTCTGCTCTCACAGGTGAAGATGCCGTCTAGCATGCTTTAGTTAAATATCTTTATTTCTTTAGCACAGATTAAGTTACTTGTTTAATTCATATTAATCACCAAGGGATTAAGAAAACATCATGGAGAAAATGATTTATAGAGGAACGGAAATAGATAGAGAAGTGGAAATGGAAATGATCAAGACATTCAATAATACTATTTAGCGTCTGATACATGGTTGTGAATGAAGAAATTAAGAAGATGAAATACAATTGATGAATGAGAGTTAGAAACAAATACAAATAAGTGCCAACGTCTTGGCATAGATCTGGAATGGAGAATCGTTTGTCGGCGTCTGTGGAGTGAATGGAAGGATGAGCTTCCTTCTTAGGCTTGCTCAACTAGTAGAAGGGATCTAAGTACAGAACTTCTTGGCCTAGATTTGGTAGCATTGCACTGAGACTCACCTCTCGGCCTTGTCTCTTCTCTTCCTGGATTTCCTCCGATCAGCTCTCTCTCAATAGTCTCGTATCAATTATACCCTCGTATCAAGTATATCTTTTCAATGAATTCTTTGAAGGTATTTATCGGCTGAAGGCTTTGACTCTCTGACTTGTGGTCCCCACTTTATTGTTATGGAAAGTTCGAAAATGGTGGAATAAATATTCCTTCTGTTATGCAATCAGTCCATCGAATATGCACAATGGTTAGTTGTACACGTGTCACAATCCTCCGCATTTGCGTTGCTCATGTGCATCTTTCGATCGTGTGTCCGCATGCGGTGTTGTTTTTATTACCGCATGTGGTTGAAGTTCAGCTCTGGATCGACTGTCGCATTGCACCGTCATTGTGTTGATCGTCTCTTCAGTATTGATTTGACGGGTGCAATGCGACGGAGATGCTTTGTTCAGTTTCTTTCTGAGCCTTGATCACAAGCGGTGACTTGGTTTTTTGCAAAACAGACTTGAAGTATCCTTTTTTACCACGCATTTCTCAATAAGGCAACATAAATAACTTGTATTTCTACAAGTTATTACACCCCTAAATTTAGATATATGCTTGTCTTCAAGCATATCTTCTACTAAGGCAATACAATTCAATTCCTATCCTATATTTTTGCGTCGATCGGTTGCTCCGAATGTTATACTCAGGCATATTACTTGACAGTGCAATTTCTTCCTATCCTTGCTAATTCCTAACAAAGCCCTACTTTATTTTTCGATACTACAAATTTCTGCTCAAAAATGCTTTTCTAGTTTTAAAAAGAATGTTTGCCTCTTCTTTATCAAAACAACTTGATGCGTTCATATGCGGTGGTCAAATCTTGTATCATTTATTAGAGACTGTTGATCATGATTACACTATTCATTTTAACTTGTTCCCATGGGTGTCATGCGAACATCCAACCACGGTTGTGTGCCAATTTCAACTTTAACTCATGAATTTCAGAGGAGTTGTCTCTTGCATTCTTTTGAGAGAATATTATATCAACCACTAAGTATTTATTTTAATCTTATACATTAAATTTAGATTAATTATATTGTTATTTAATTAAATAATTAATCTTTGATTTAAATTATTCCAATTCAATTATGAATAAATATATTAAAATAAATTGCGTTATAATACCAACTCCCTTAACGGTGGGGATATATGGGCATGAGGAGATCTTTCTCTCAAATTGCCTCTTCCACATTTATTCTACTTCTTTCCATCTCAATAAAAGAAAAATACTAAAATTTTTTGCTGGTGTTCAACATCTGGTTTGATAGACAAAAGAGTAATTCAAAGATCCATTATATCAAAAAGTTGGTAGATCATCAAAGCTCCTCTTAATTCGGTCAATGAAAGTAATGCCATTTCTAAATTTATTTCATTTTTAATATTGTTATTATAAATTGAAATAGTCTAATTTTTTTGTCTGCATATATGTTTTCTTGGGATTAAAACCCAAATGGATTTCAATAAAAATATCATGCAGCCAGCATTAATCCCCAACACGATGAATATTAATTGTTATAACAAGAAATTGTGCTCTTACCTTAATATATTTAAGAGTATTTGCAAATAACGATCTTGATAATAAACAATGCGTTTTGTGACATTCTGTTGATATGCGTTCTATTAAACTATAAATATCTAAATGGTTCACTTTGGTGGTTTAATGTGCAACATATTCACATACGATTCTTTTAAAAATGTAAGGTGATATCAATTCCATTTGACGTAGTTAGATGTGATGTCCTAATGATATCACATTTGGTGAGAGTAAGCATACATAAATATTCATTAAATTGAATCTTCTAGCGTTTCCATATGTCTACTTTGAATTCCCAATAAATTACTTTTCATATAAAGATTAGATGACCTAATTGTCATCGCAAATTGTAAATATATCTTAGAATTATAGCCAATGTAAGACTCTATTACAGATTCATGTTGCAACTATTATTAGTAATATTCGTATATAGAGTAAATACATATAATCCATTAATATAAAGTGCAATAAAATCTTCCAGTATATCGACAAAGTTTTTCATATGGACATGAATGGGGAATCAAGACACTGGAGTCTGGCTTCAATAGCGTCGTGAAACTCACTCTGTGAATTATTTCATTTTAATCCTATATTTATAATGTAATACAAATCAAAAAGACAAACTAATAGAAAAAAATCATAGGGAATAAATTATGCTTTAACATTCAGCATTCCTTTTTAATAAGAAAAAAAAGGAAGAAAACATTTTTTCTTATTTTGCTTCTTAGAGAGTGCCCTTTGAGTCTCTAGAAAATTACCAGTTTTTTTTCACTAAGCATGTATCTCCTATACAAAATAAATATCGACTAACCAATAGAGACCAATTGATATTCTCTTGGAATCAATGTCGAAGAGTGGTCTCTAACCCTTGAGGAGAATGGTGGGTGACGAAAATGTTGAGAGAATTTTTGAGGAGAAAAGTTTTAGAGGTTAGGTTTTCAGAAATAAAGAATATTATTGTTTAATTTTGGACAAGAAAATCAAGTATTTCCATATTTAACCCTTATAGGTCAATTAATAATAACATTTTATTTGATTAAATAAAATTAATATAAAATTAACTTTAATATATCATAATATGCTATTTTTTAAATATAAATGATAATTAGTTATAATTAATGTAAATTAACATATATATTGTCTTTATTTATGTCTCATCTCAAAATTACTATACTTACTTATGAAAAATAAGATTCATAAAAAATATTAATTTGAATCCTATTCAAATATTTCTACCTCAATTAATATATACATCAATCCAATAATTAACCTGTATGATATTAAACTCTCATCTAATATTGTACTCGTTTCATCCAACCAATTGATATTAAACAATTAAAATGCATTTGGAGTCGGCGATCTCTCTGCTATAAGAGCGGCTATTGAATTTAAATGAAGAGTAGACCAGATCGCCAATTGTCAATAAGCCTACACCATTATATTGTGGGATTTGCTAGATTGGATAAGTTAGTGAACATAGAGCTACAGACAATGATAATAAAAAGTTATAAACTCATATGTATCCCACATATTATCTGGGTAAATTAAGATAAATTTTCTCCCTACACAAGGCTGATATCTTGGAAGCTTTAGAACAATTATTGTACAAACAACAATTCTCTTACACGTTGCTTTTGGCACGAGATGGTAATGGTGGTTCCATAAGTTATGGGACGACTAATGAACAATTCCTAGTATCCATACAGGAATTGTTGTGGTCTTGCATAATCTTTCAACTCTAAGGATTATATGTAAATTAAACAACTCATGGGAGAGTGTTATCGTAGACGTGACGTAGTTAGCGAATGCATCATTTTTGGTTGAGAAGGATTTCTTATTAGTTTAATTTATTCCCAATTTGCACATCATCGATATTATCTAATATTAAAAGAGCTTCTCTTTTCAGATCCGCTTTAGGTTCTTGCTATGATTTGCCTGATAGTTAAGTTTTCTTGGATGTTGATATTTAATTAAGAATTTTAATTTAATTATTCAAATAACCAATCGGAGGACTAAAACAATTAAACAAGGTCCCAATACGCGAATTCTCACGTTGTATCTATAACAGGCGTTGATTGAGTCGAAAATCCAATTTCTGGAGATTAATTTGAGTTTTCAAATTAAATAACACAAAACAGATTAATTTTCATAAATGTGATGATACATGTATTTAATCTTATATGTACTACTAATGATACTAATTAATTATAGAGTAGTAGTATTGTACTTCTTTAATATTATCAATTAACTTTAATGCCATGATAACTACATATTTGAAATGTGATTAAATATGTTGGAATTATTTTTTTTTAGGTATTTATTATCGCTGCAAATTTGGATTTTCTAGTAAACTTATTTTGTATGTAAATTAGTAAATGATTAAATTAATATATTTAAAGTGTCATATTATTAATGAGTAAGTAATATTTAATATGTGATTATATTAGCTGGAAATATGATAACATATTTCTGATAGCGTAACATTTATCGTTATCTAACTTTTGTAAAATATGACATCTTAAGCCATAAATAATTGTCTTTTTAGTATTATACTCTATTATTTGATCATAGATAGACCATATATTGCTTCCCACCCCCAAATTTAGAGATGCGCAAGGTCTTCATTGCGTTGTTTGGACAAAATAGACAAACACTTAGAAAAAAATTTTCAAAAAGAAAGATTTAAAGTAAACTTTAGAGAGATAAAAGGTACAGTATTGTTAAGCTACGAATTAACTAAGTGTTAGTTAGAATTTACAAAGTTATGGGAAATATTCTTAGAAAACAATATATACATCATGGCAGTGCAATGATATCGCCAAAAAGTAAAGATTAAGAAAAGATTGCAAATATTGACAAGGAGGATAAAGAAAAGCATAGGCAGAATGGGAGAAGAAATATTTACTCAATTATATTGTAATATTAAACAAAGTATACAATGAATCTAATAAAATTAACCGCAATACAAAAATTTCTGCCTAATACAAAGAATCAAAAATTTTCGTTAACTCTAGGTAGAAATAATGAATTGAATAAAAGTATAGAATGCCATATAACAATGTAAAAGATTATTGTTGAGGGATAGGAGGATCCTGGAGAGGGTTTTGAGGTGGTACTAAAAGGAGCCTCTTCAAATTCAAGTGTTACCTGAG
>NC_052351.1:40434617-40440200 GCF_009727055.1 Benincasa hispida | reverse complement strand
ATTTTCTTTTGCATTTTTCTAACTTTTCAAAAGCATTGTCTTGGATGAAACGCACCTCGTTTTGGCTTAGCTCCCACACGGTATCATGTCGAACATCACAACTATGAGTAGGTTCTTTTTCATAAAAACTAACTAACTCTTATTCAGAGTATGAGATATATTTTTAGGTTTTCCCTTTTGTTGACAGAGCTTTTGGATGAAAATTTACTTGATTTTTTTTTTGAACGGAAAAATGAATGCATTTTCTTAAAGACCGCATTTCTTTGATTCATCTATTTGGTGACCTTCCCACCCCCAATTTAGGAGATGCGCAAGGTCTTCATTGCGTTGTTTGACAAAATAGACAAACACTTATAAAAAAATTTGCAAAAAAGAAAGATTTAAGTAACTTTGAGAGATAAAGAGTACAGTATTGTTAAGCTACGAATTAACTAAGTGTTAGTTAGAATTTACAAAGTTATGGGAAATATTTTCTATCAGTATAAAACAATATATACATCTGGCAGTGCAGATGAATAATCGCCAAAAAGTAAAAAGATTAAGAAGATTGCAAATATTGACAAAGGAGATAAAGAAAGATAGGCAAATGGGAGAAATATTTACTCAACTATATTGACATATTAACAAAGTATACAATAATTAATTAAAAATAACCGCAATACAAAATTTCTGGCCTATACAAAGAATCCAAAAATTTTCGTTAACTTAGTAGAAATAATGAATTGAATAAAAGTATATGAATGGCCATATAACAATGTAAAAGATTTTGTTGAGCGAGCTAGGATGGGATCTGTAGAGATGTAGAGGCACCATGGGACCATGAAGATATGCGGTGAGAAAATTAAAGTACTCATGGTTGCGCTCCGCAATCTGTCTTTGGTGCCGATGGATCTTATACATGTTGCGTTGAATATTGATTAATGCCTCCCTTGACGTGGCGGCACTGCACTGTATATCGTCGATTTGCTCCATTACCACATCTTTCTGGTTGAAGTAGGCTTGTTGTTGAGTGAATAGTTGTTGTTATTGGAAGAAAAGGGACCGCATTTCTGCTAACTCAGCAACTAAGAAGGGGATGGAAGGTTGTGCCTGCGATGTCTCGCCAGCAATGTTTTGGGGTTAGGCAGAGGTGCCTTCACCCAAATCGTGTGGGTCATCAATATGCGGCGGTAGAATAGAAGGTTGTGATGATGATACTGAAGGTGAAGATGGGGTTGCTGGATATGCGGTTGGAGAATTTGGGGCAAGAAGAAGGTTGGTAAAGTGCTTAGGAAGGGGAGAAGAAGAAGGTTGTGCAGGAGGGCTTGGAGGGCGGATTACTAAGGGTAAAGGGTCCAAAGGTTCTGGATCTTGCGTTGTTTCTTCTTGGATTTTTCCGTTTCCCTTATCATCTCTGCGCTGTCTCTTTGGCCTGGGTTCTTATGGCGCATTGAGATCGATTAGGAGCCTCTTTAAAGGTAACTCTGGGCAATGTGGGGAGTCTTTGAGGAGCAACCTTAGAATTTTGATATTGATGAGGCCGTGGACCTCTTACATGGGCTCTTCTTCAATGCCTACACCCATTGATAGGCACAGACTTGAGACAGTCCATGGAAAGAAGTATTGTCCTCTAATGTGCCCCATAAAGCCTCAAATTTGACTTGCGATCAACTGGCTTACATCGATTGGGATGCCGCGCGCAATGCAATATGCAGCCATAAATCGATCCCTTGAAATCGTCTTGTCATGGGAAGTTGGGATCAACCGATTTTTAACCAAATAAACCCAAAGCCTTGCCTTCGGAAGCAGAGTCTTGAACGCTAGGGTCTTTATGCCTTTTAAAGAAACCGACCACTTAGTACCCGGTTGCATTAATACTCGCAGTCGATCTTCCAACTGTTCTTCCGTGGGATCATCAATGACTTTGTTGCCTGGTGCATCCAGGTTATCTTTCATTTGGTATAGTTCATTGATGTCCCTTGCACTAAAAGACACCACTCACCCTTTTATGGTCATCACATCCTTGGTGCCATGTAGCCGTCCATGGTAGAAGTCGCGCACTACCTTTGGAACAACAATGGCTGGGCACTGGCAAAATGTGTCTCAACCATGCTCCACGATCACGCTCGTGATGAGATCTGGTAGTGGCGTTGGTGCAGGGAAAAAACCCATCTCCATCAACAAGTCATCATTTTCTTTCTTTCTAGATGGACGTACCTTTGCCAACGCAGGTTTGCTGCTTTCTGCGATCACTTTGCCCTTTCCTTTGGCCAACGTAAGGCGGGATTGTTGCCTTTGTTTTCTTTCCCGTTCCTTGCGTTGTTCCTCCTTCTCTCGCTCGGCAACTTTCTTGCCCTTCTTCTTAAGTAAACGCTGCCTGTTGGCTTCGTGCTTCCTTTCCTTCTTTTCTCTCATTTTCTTTTCTTCTTCTGCCTTCTTTTTTTTTCTTCTTCTTCCTCTTCTCTCACTTCTCTTTCAAACTCCTCCATAAACTACTCAGAGGCCAACAAAAGGCGTTGTTCCTCTTCATCTGCCTTATTTCTTTAAGCCTCGAGATTTCATTATTGCGACAAACTTCCTCATCATGCAGTCTTCTTCTTCTATCACCTTCTGCAGTGATGATTAGCCCGCTCCATTTTCTCTTGTCTCTCTTCCTCTTCATTTCTCCTCCTTTCCTTTTCTTCTAATACGATGATCAAAATTGAAGGGTCAACGGTAGACCCTTGTGGCGCATTCTCCTTGCGATGCCACATCAGGGGGATAACTTCTCCTTCTTCGCCTTCGTCGGCCACAACAACTTATGTTGTTTCAGGTTACGCCGGCTCCATTAATTGCGTTGTTTCCCCCCTGTTCTCCCTTACAGAGGTTGATTCTCCATCCATCTCTGGGCTCGCAGCCCTCTTCTTCTTTTCGTCTTCCTTCTTCAAGTGTCTTTCCTCACGCCTGTATTCTCTCCTTTCTTTCTTCTCTTTCTTCCTTCTTAACTTTTCCTCCTCACCTTATTCTTTTCTTTATTCTTCTTCTCTTTGCGATGATGGGATGGCTCACCTTCTTCAACCTTCTTTTCCTTTTTCTCCTTTTTCTTTTTTTTTTCTCCTCTTGTTGCTTCTCTGCTGCGACTTCTTCTAACGCGACTCTGATGGATCTGTCATAGGATTTTAGTTGCATAGTTTCCTTAGGAGTCTTTAAAGCCAGAGTGATTCTTCTTATCTCCTCTTCCACCACTTCCTTCGTCACAGCTACTTTCTCTACCACCGTCATTTCCTCAGTCACCGCCACCGTCACCACTTCCGTAGACAATGGTTGGTTTACAACCCCTGCCTCGGGCAAACCTCCTCCTTCCTCCAAGTTACTCAGAATGTTTCCAAATACCATATTGTCATCTTGTATATTCTTTTCACTTTCAGTTGAGACGGTTGAAGTTGAGAGTGGGGAGCTTTCAGTGCTTTGCCCCCTTTTGAATTGAAGTGGTCTGACGGCTAAAAGGTTTCTCCGAGGTCTACCGGCGATTCTGGGGACAGTGTGGGGTTGGGCAACAAGACGGTGACTGACAGCAAAGAATGTTGCCTCTCGCATGGAGATTTGGTCAGTGGAAGGGGTTGAGGGTGCAGCAGAAGGTTGGGAAGCTTGGTCGGCCATGGATGATAAGGTGAAAGAAAGCTGGAAAACGTTAGGGTTTCAGGGAAGAAGAAAGCTCTGGATGCAATGGCGCTAGGGTTTTTCAGATTGCAAAAAGAGGTAAAGTGTTCACAGACGGGGGGAAATTCCTATTTATAGGTTGGGCCTTAGTGGGCCTAACACGATTTTCGCGGCGGCAGGCCTCGAAACACTTAAAAGGCCCGTCATTTGAACTTCCATCATTTATGAGGTGTCAGAGTAAACGTTCTTTCGTCTGCAGACTCATCATTTCTTTGGAATACGGCACGATTGGACTTTTCAATTTTGTAAAAAGAATTTTCTTTAATATTTTATTCGAATGGACGCAAGGTAATGATTAATGCAATGTGTTCACCAACGCAAATGCATCTTCGTAGAGGTCGGGCAACAACGCATGCATCCCCGCAACACACCCCTTAACTAAACGCATTTCTGGAGGATCNCCCGCAACACACCCCTTAACTAAACGCATTTCTGGAGGATCAGGCACACGGTATTGTTACCAGCGCAACACTACCTCAACATAGTGCATTTTTCTAAGGACGGGCAAAAGACACACACGCGCGCAACACACCCCTCAGCTCAACGCATTTGTGCTGAATGAACGCAAAGCACATCTTGTTGGTTCAAGATGTGTCCATTATTGCCTATGCATATTGAACGTGTTTTATTTTATTAATTTTTTTGTATGTATTTTTTTCATCAATGCCCGTTGCTATGACTTGCGGCAATAAAATTTTCTTCTCATTACTCAATCATTCACCAATTAAAGAATAACACATTAAATATAGGAAAGTTAAAGGAATTAAAGAAAACACAGAAATAAATGCAAGAGAGTAAATGAAGAATAAATTCATAAAGTCATGAAACAAATTAATCGAAGCAATAAATGACAGAATTCATAAATTCATAAAGACAAGAATTAAAGAAAGCATTTAAACATAGATGTGAGATATGGACAGGAAGATGTGTTTCCTTGAATGAGCGCAATCCACACATCTGCAGGTGGTTCAACTTGCCTGCCTAATGTCCTAGGGACATTGCTTCTTTCCATGAGATCCTGGGGCGTCGGAGTTGCTGGGCAACGTACCAGGTGTTCTGTTTCTAAGCTCAGAAGCCAGCTGACCCAATTGAATCTCTAAGTTTTGAATTGAAGACGCCTGTGCCTGCATCACTGCGTCATTTTTGTCCATATATTGTTTTAGCAGGGCCTCCAATGAGCTTCCAGAGGTGTTCGAAGACGAGGGGTTCTGATTATGCGATTGCCTTGGTTGCCCCTGATTCGAGTTATAGTGAAAAGAAGGAGGGTTCCCTCTACTACCACTTTGATGGTTTCTAGGCCCCCCTGGTTAGGATTCCCTCCCCAACCGAAGTTAGGATGGTTTCTCCAACCCGGATTATAGGTATTGCTGAAGGGGTTATTTTAGATGGCGCATACTTGCTGGATATTCGATGGGCATATTTCTACTACATGAGCCCCTCCATAATTAACGCAACTTATTGCGGCCACTTGAGCCAGTGCAGCGGATTGTGCTGATTGTTAGGGGATGGCTCCTTGATTGATTGCCATCGATTGGAGAATTGAGGTTATTGCGGCCATCTATGCGTCCAGTGTCGTCATTGTCTCTGCAGGGACAATGGTAGTATCATTCTTTCTTCTTTCATAGCCTCTGCCTCCTTAACCATCATCAATTCAGTCATCCATGTTCCGCGATATGTGGTCAAGGATGACCTTGGCCTCTGTATACGTCTTGTCCATAAAACCTCCCGCCAAGGAGGCATCAGCAACAGCCTGCGTCAATCTATTCAGGCCATTGTAAAATGTCTCCATCAAGACGCAGTCGGGTATTCCGATATGTGGGCAGTTTTTCACCAATCTTCGAAATTGCACCCAGGTGGTGCTCAGGGTCTCATTGTCCATTTGTTCAAAGTTCAGCACATCCTTTC
>NC_052351.1:40394784-40434592 GCF_009727055.1 Benincasa hispida | reverse complement strand
GTGTCTCATTGTCCCATTTGTTCAAAGTTCAGAATCCTTGCGTCGCATTGCGTTTGAACACGATCGTTGTGGGAAAAACTTCTTAAAATCCTCTTACCAACTGATCCATGATGAATCTCGTAACTCAGTGAGTGAGCCCACCTCTTAGCTTCGTCCCTTCAAGTTAAGAAACAAATAAAGTCTAAAAAACCCAGGTAACACCATGTAAGGAAATTTTGCCGCACTTTTTGACATATCGTCAAGTGGCATGCGGGTTCACTTGTAACCCTCAAATTGTCCTACATTCTGTCATAGAAGCATATGACCATTTTATTTCGAACTTTCTTTCATCCTTCTACGTAGGCAAAATCCAAGTGCCGAACAAATCGTACAAGATCTGCGCACGATAGTTCCTCATGGGATGTTATTAACGACACAAGAGACTGGGTCCTGCGTGCCGTACCCCCCTCCCTTGATTTCCTACGGGTACCGCATTGTCGTTATTATCTGCCATATCAGCTGCTCTCTTTTGCCCTGCTCGATTATGGCGTGCCTGTGCGCGAAAGATACGCTCGATCTCAGGGTCAGTTATAAATTCTGGTTCGGTACCAGAGCTCATAAGCCGTCAGACTGCTCTCCGTGTTGAACAGCCAGTACAACGAGATCTGTCCTGCAAAATACCACAAAAACACTCAAATAATGAACCGTTAACCAATCCCTGGCAACAGCGCCATAAACTTGACACACAACTTTTTAAGTCTTTATCATCATAAGCAATACAATGATGCAAGCAAGGATGCAAGATATAATGTATTCTAATCTTATGCCATACAATGCATGGATGAATGATGACTTTGTTTTCTTTATGCGATACTACTTCTAGATATGCATTATAAATGAGAATCTTGTAGTATACTATGTGTTGTCACAAGTTTCCTTGTATTGGAACCAAGTATAATTCCACCGCAAGTTTCTCAGTATGATTCGACGTCGAACACAATGATTGTTTTAGGTTGATTGCGTTATATTTGTGATATATGGGATTGGGGGTTTTTCAATTTATAAAAAGGTGTTGTTTGTACATGCGATAAAGTAAATTGTGCAATAAAGTAAAGATAAGCAATAAAAATGCGGTAATAAAGTAAATTGTGATAAAAGTAAAGTGCGATAAAATAAACCTAAGCTAAGATGATACAAGATACAGGTTTCATAATACAAGATACCGAAGACTAACTGTGAAGATTATACAAAGATCGTGTTATGCGGTGGCAAGGCTTATGTGTGAAACAGAAAGAGAAAGGATAGTGAATATAAACAGCGCAAGTTTTTTAATTGCGTTAAAGATATGAGCATGGTTCCGCTTTTCCCTTGGCGTACACCTCTCGGTGATTGGCCGCATTTCCTACATCTCTGTGGTGAAACCGAGACGAACATAATGAACACAAGGTTACTTCCATCTCTGGAAGTACTTCTTGCTTTAGTTAATGCATTCTTCTAACCTTCTCTCGATAGATCAGAATGGCATCTTCACTTCTGCTCTCACATAAGAAGATGCCATCTAGCATGCTTTAGCTAAACATCTTTATTTCTTTAGCACAGATTAAGTTACTTGTTTAATTCATATTAATCACAAAGGGATTAAGAAAACATCATGGAGAAAATGATTTATGGAGGAACGGAAATAAACAGAGAAGTGGAAATGAAAATGATCGAGACATTCAATAATACTATTTAGCATCTGATACATGGTTGTGAATGAAGAGATTAAGAAGATAAAATATAATTGATGAATGAGAGTTAGAAACAAATACAAATAAGTGCCAAAGTCTTGGCATAGATCTGGAATGGAGAATCGTTTGCCAGCATCTGTGGAGTGAATGAAAGGATGAGCTTCCCTCTCAGGCTTGCTCAACCGGTAGAAGGGATTTAAGTACAGAGCTTCTCGGCGGGGATTTGGTAGAATTGCACTGAGACTCACCTCTCGGCCTTGTCTCTTCTCTTCCCGGATTTCCTCCGATCAGCACTCAGATCAACTCTCTCTCAATAGCCTCATATCAATTATACCCCTGTATCAAGTATATCTTTTCAGTGAATTCTTTGAAGGTATTATAGGCTGAAGACTTTGACTCTCTGACTTGTGGTCCTCACTTTATTGTTATGGAAAGTCCGAAAATGGTGGAATAAATATTCCTTCGGTTATGCAATTAGTCCGTTGAATATGCACAACGGTTAGTTGTACACGCATCACAATCCTCCATATTTGCATTGCTCATTTGCATCTTTCGATCGTGTGTCCGCATGCGGTGTTGTTTTTAATACCGTATGCAATTGAAGTTCAGCTCTGGATCGACTGTCGCATTGCGCAGTCTTTGCGTTGATCATCTCTTCAATATTGATTTACGGGCATAATGCGATGGAGATGCATTGTTCAGTTTCTCTATAAGCCTTGATCGCAAGTGGTGACTTGGTTTCCTGCAAAACAGACTTGAAATATCCTTTTCTACCATTTTAATGGTCTTAGTGGGTGTATTTGCGATAATTTATAATTATCGTATTTCTTAGCTAATTATCATACAATCGACGCATGTTTTCTCTCTTTTGGTCGCAATATCTCAATAAGGCAGCAGTAGGTCCTTTCTTATCTTCAAATCTTGTAAGTCTAATCGAGCGTTTGTTGTATCCTTTGTCTTTACTTCAATATTTAACAATGTGCCCACCAAATTGTCGCATATGTTTTTTTTCAATATGCATTACATCCAATTTATGTCGTAACAATATTTTGGACCAATATGAAAGTCGGAAAAAATACTTTTTTTAGTCCAGTTTAGAATTCACTTTCTTTTTTTATCTTGCTTCGATGGATGTTTGCTAAGCACATAAAAGTTTAGCATATTTATTTCTTGTAATATCTCTTTTCCATTCATTATGACTGGTGGAGGTCTACGTTCAACTTTTCCATCATGTTGTCTACTTCGATGCCAACTATGATTCTCTGGAAGATAACGTCGATGTCCCATAAATGATATTTTCCCTCTTATCCTAAAGGATGAGTTATCTTCTTTACATATTGGACATGCTTGATAACCTTTTGTACTTCATTCAGATAAGTCATCATACGCAGGGAAGTCATTAATCGTCCATAATAAGGTAGCATATAGTTGAAAAAACTCACTAGCAACAGAATCATAAGTTCGCACACCAATTGTCCACAACTCTTTCAACTCTTCAATCAACAGTTGCAAGTAAACATCAATTTCCTTTCCAGAAGATTTTGGACCAAGTATGAGCAAAAACATGAAGAAGTTTGTTTCCTTCATGCATTTCCAAGGGGGAAAATTATAAGGAATTATCACCACAGGCCACATACTATAAGAAGTGCTTATATTTCCAAACGGATTGAAGCCATCTGAAGCTAATCCCAAACGAACATTTCGAGGATCTAAAGCGAAATGAGGGAATTCACGATCAAAATGTTTCCACCCTCTGCATCAGCTAGATGTTGCAATACATCCTCCGTTTCAGCTCGCTTATCTTTATGCCATCTCATGTCAGAAGCACCTTCTTTTGATGCAAACAATCGTTTTAATCTCGGTATCAATGGAAAATGACGCAATACCTTATGTGGTCTTTTTTTACCCTTGCCATCATTAACTTTATACCGAGACTCACCACAAATAAGGCATTGTTGCAAATCTGCAAACTCTTTCCAATACAATATACAATCATATTTGCACGCATGAATAGACTCATAACCTAGGCCTAAATCACGCAATTTTCGCTTGGCTTCATAAAAGAAAGTAGGTATAGAAGTGCCAGCTGGAAACACTGCTTTTAACAATTCCAGCAACATCTCAAACGATTTGTTACTCCAGCCATTCAGAACTTTGATATGCATCAACTTCACTAAAAAGTTCAAGGACGAAAATTGCGAGCACCCAGGGTATAATTCATTACGTGCTTCGGTCATTAAATCCTCGAATAAGTTCGTGGTATCTCTTTCTTGACCATTAAAGGACATTTCATTCTCAATCCTTCCTTCATTTGCATTTTCGTTTTCAATTGGAACTTGTAAATCGTTTATAAGATTCAACATCTCATTCTCTTTGACAGCATTACTCTCTATACTATCTACTTCAACATCCTGTATTGAATGACTTGTATGACTTATAGATAAGTTTACTAGCCCTTATGATATACCCATTCACAATATGAGGGAAATATTCCATATGTTACTAGATGTCGTTCCACAATATCTATCTTTTCCCAAATTGAATTCGTACAATTCTTGCATGGACATCTTATTCGTCTGGAATCATTAACATGAAACCTTGTGATATCTAAGAACTGTGATACTCTTTCTCTATACTCCACTGATAATTTATTCCTTGGTTTAATCCATTCTTTATTCATCCTTAAAAATAAATATTTTCTGACCAACTTTTAATCCAAAACAATAACCTGGATTAGAGGACAAAGTACAAAGTATTATTAAGCATTGAGTTCCATAATTTTAATTTTTTTAAGGCAAAATAAACACATAGGTCCTTAGACCGTTTAAATTATCTAAACAACTTTCAAATGTTTTATTTATTACGACTCCAAGCTTTCAATTTTGTGTCTAATATAGGCCTTTCATCTATTCAATATCTTCTAAAATTTACAAGCCTATTGGATACAAAATTTAAAGTTCAATTTTCTATTAGACATATTTAGTTTTATGTCTAGTAGATTCTTTAAACTTTTTTAAAATATTAAATGTGTTAGGGACCTATTAAGTACCAAATTGGAGGTTTAAAGATTTATTTTATATTTTTTAGATTTATAGATTTATTAGACACAAACATATAAGCATGAAAAAGTTCATATACTAAAAATAGCACATAGCATCTATGTATTAATTTTCTTTCTCCTTTCACGGAAAGTTCGAAATGTTAAATCATGCATGCTTGGCTCCAAATAACCAACATCATATCATTTTGTAGACATAAATATAGTGTTATAATCAACTTGAAACTTAAAAGAATTTTATAATGTTTATCTCTAACGAATTATGACTTGTTCGTTATAAAATTACTCTCAACAATTTCAGAGAATTGTAAAATAAATATATTCGAAAAAATTGATGAGATATTAATGGGCATGATTTGTACAAAAAAAATAAGAGAAGATTTTAATGGGCATGATTTTAATGGACATGATTTTTATAACAAATTCAGAGAATTAAAAAAAAAACAAATACAATATTGAAACACGTTTTAATGGGCATGATTTATACAAAAAAATGTGAAATAATGATTTAAATAAATATACTAGATAAAATAAAATGAGAAGATTACCGGCGAGGAGATGGACGGCGGTGACGAGCAGTTGATTGCAGCTGTCGACCGAAGGGAGGAGGCGGCGGCGGCGGAAAATGGAGGAAAAATGGGGGGGGGGGGGGGGAATGGGAGAAAAATGGGAGAGGGAGGGAGAGGAGTTGGTGGGAAAACATTCTTTGTGAACTATTGTAAAGGAGCGGAGCGGCAAGAAGGCACGGCGAGGGCGGAAAAATGGGAGAAAATAGTGGCAAGGTGTAAAAGGATGGGAGGTAGGGAGAATGGTGAGAAGAATGAGGAAAATGGGAGGAGGGCGGTGAGGGAAAAATTTGAGAGGGAGAGGCAGAAATTGGGAGGCGGTGCTGGTTTAGGGGAAGATTGGGTTAGGGTTTTGGGAAAATGGGGAAAAAAATGGGGGAGATGGGGAAGAAGAAGGGGTCTGGTTTTGACGGGCGTCGAGAGAGCCTTTGGGAGTTCCCCGGCTAACAAACGGCGTCGAAACTCCCAACACATGTTTTAATCATCGGGAGTTCCCTAGGGAACTCCCGACGGGCCTTTACGTCGTCGGGAGAGACCGTCTCTCCCGACGACCTAATGCTCGATATTCTATTTAGGCAAAAGGAGAACTTCTTTTTCTTGTAGTGTACATTTGGAAGGTGTTTGTGGTCAATGACTAAAATAATCAATTTTATGTAACTTAGTTCATCATGAGCTCTACGGTTAAATGGTTTTTCAACTCCTACAACTAACTCTTCGTTTAAATGTCTTAAGAGGTGTTCTGATAGCATAAATATTTAAATCGATATTGAATAGATTTAACCTTAGGATCATTCATGCTAAATTGTCAAGAATAAATAACATACGGATTCCATTGTGTTTGATGATAGCTTCAAGATGACAATGACTTTAAGATGACTATAGTCATCCTCAACCAAAACTCTAAATGCCCTTAGTGGGATCTCTCTTTAGATGGGATTCAAGAAAGACTGAGTGCGTATTGTTTTGGTATATTGGGGAACATGGCCTAAGGTTTCCTTATATACTAGTTCAATTAGGGTTCCCATAAACTTTAATTAACTAGGAATGAGCTTCTATCCATTAAGTCCATACTACATTACGAATCTAGGGCTTTAATCAATTAGATCAAATAATATGGTGCAATCTAATAAAATAACCCAATGTGATAAATAATTAATCCACATACATAACTCATACTTTAATTAAACATATTATTATTTAAATATATCTAACAATCTCCCACTTAGGTATGTCTGTGTACCTGATATAATTAAATCACATAAACCTTAACTGCGCATAAACAGGTTATTTCAATAATAGAATTTCTCTTTAGTTCAATCTGGTCCATCTCCTATATTAGCACGGAATCAAGGTAGCTTTTATCATTACCCTTGTAACTAAATTTTCTTTGATCACCAATTCCAAAACATTCAATGACATAGACCAAGTATGGGTGGATAACATAGAAACTACATGCAAAGTGATCTAGATCATGCATGTTTCCAACTGGTCCAAATTCCTTAGTGAGATCATTCTTAAAACTTTATGCTAAACTGCATTTTCAAAACCACATGCATGATAAACAAGTTAAGATAATAAAACTTAAACCATCAACTTTATTATATATAGAAAACAAACAAAACAAGGTCAAAAAACATCCTCAATAACAAACTCCCATTAAATCATAGAATCAGAAAAGTGACTAACACCTATGTCAATAATATGCTCATGAAAAAATTTTAGGTGGTAAATCTTTAGTCAATAGATTTTCCATCATGGAGTTTGTTCCTATGTGTTCTATCAAAATTTGACTATTCTGAACTTTTTCTTTAACAACCAGAAACTTCACGTGTAATGTACATACTTGAATGTACATTAGAATTCCAACAGCCAATGCATAGAGAACCTTATACATCTCCTTAGTCTCGAATATGGTCTCGAGACATTGACCTAAATGAAATTTATCACCTTTAGCGATTGGGGTATCTCCTGATGCACAATCTTTCATGCCAAATCTTCTCAAAATGTTTTCAATGTAGTTCCTTTGTGACAATCTCAAAACACCTTGAGAACGATCTCACAGTATTTCAATCCCTAATACAAAAGAAACATCACCAATATCCTTCATCTCAAAATTCTTTTTGAGAAATCTCTTAGTGTCATGCAATAAACCTACATCATTATTTGCTATGAGTATGTCATCAACATGTAACACCAGAAAGATTAATTTACTCCCACTGAACTTGTGATATACACAATCTTCCACTATATTCACCTCAAAACCAAAGGAGGTTATCATTTCATGGAATTTGTGATACCAATGACGAGATGCTTGCTTGAGACCGTAGATGGATTTCTTCAATTTGTACACCATAGACTTTGAATTATCAGACACAAAGTTTTATGTCTCATCAATGTTCCCATTGAGAAACACAGTTTTTACATCTATCTAGTGTAGCTCTAATCAAAGTGAGCTACCAGTGTCACGATTATCCTGAAAGAACCTTTCGATGAAACTAGAAAGAAAGTCTCTTTGTAATCAATGTCTTCCTTGTGAGTAAAACCCTTTGCAATCTTATATCTTTCGATATTGCCATGTGAATCTCTTTTGGTTTTAAATATTCATTTACAACCTATGGGTTTCACTCCTACAGGAAATTCGAAAAGTTTCCAAACATCATTGTCTTGCATGGATTTTATTTCCTCTTTTATAACATTTATCCACTTTTGAGAGTTAGAACTTTGTAGAGCTTGTTGGAAGTTGATTGGATCATCTTCCATTACGCCCACATCATCCTGATGTTCTTGAAGAAATATAATATAATCACCTAAAATTGCACTTCTTCTCTCTCTAATAGATCTCTGTAGTGGCACTTCTTCAAGTTGTTGAGTTTGAACTTCAGGTTCAACGACGGGGACTTCAGTGTTGTCTTGTTCTATAATTGGTTCAATAGTGAAGTCAGGAATTGGAGCCTGAACATCATTTATAACCATATAAGGAAAAGAAACTAATTACTCTTCAAAATTAACTTTTCTTATGTTATCTTCCCCTCCCCCTTCCCGCCCTCAATCTCAACAAAATAACAACTAATAGTTCTTGAGTCCAATTCTCTTTTATTAGGCCTGTAAGGCCTAGCCTCAGCTGGACAACCTCAGATATGAAGATGTTTAATACTAGGCTTCTTTCCTGTCCACAACTCATAAGGGGTTTTAGCTACTGTATTACTAGGTACTCAATTAAGGATATATGCTGCAGTCTTTAGTGTCTCACCCAAGAGGGATTCTGGTAAAGAAGAATGACTAATCATACTTCTTACCATATCCTTAAGTGCTTTATTTCTCCTTTCTCCTATACCATTCATGCTGGGTTTGCCCGATATAATGTATTGTGGGACAATTCCACATTCCTCTAGATATTTGACAAAGGGCCTTGGACGTTGTTCACTTGATCCATTATATCTACCGTAGTATTCACCACCACAATCAAATTTGACAACCTTAATTTTCTTTCCAAGTTGAAGTTCAACTTCAAATTTGAAAGACTTAAAAACGGCCAAAGATTGAAAGTTCTCATGAATTAAATATAGGTACCCACATTATGAATAGTTGTCTACGAACGTAATAAAATATTGTTGTCCATTCCAAGAAGTCGTAGGGAATGGACCACAAATGTGTGTATATATTAGTTTTAAGACGTCTGTGAAGGGAAATCTTATTCAAGAGTACCTACAAGCAGAAGCGGATTTTTCCAATTCCTTGTGACAGAATTACCACATATACATTCAAACATACTTTCATAATGCTAAAAGGATCAAGAAATCATACCAGATGAAGATTTCTTCTTCACAGCGAGTCTGAAGCCCAACCGTCTACCTGAAACAATCACCACTCGGACAAAAGGAAATGGAGAAGACAACACCACTCAGAGCCTTCAGTATTCTTGGAGTGAGAATCCAAAGTGTGGGTTGGGCTTTGTTCGGATTTGGTAGAGGGAAGGAGGAAGAGAGACTGTACACAACGATCAAGCAAGTGGGAGATGTGGTCGTCTATCGTATAGACAATATGTTTAATTGTTTAGATGAAGTATATGATCGTGTAGTAAAAGTAAGCGATCATCTAAATGATCGTGTAGGAAAAGGTAAACGACCGTGTAGAAAAAGGGTGAACGATCGTCCAAATGATCGCGTAGGAAAAACTAAGTGATCGTCTATACGATCATTTAGTAAATATCGGGAGCTAAACGATCGTTTAGATAATAGCGCANAGTAAATATCGGGAGCTAAACGATCGTTTAGATAATAGCGCACGATGGTGTAATCGGTGTGCGATCGCTTAACAATATCGTATATGTAAGCTATCGTGGAGTCACTATCGTATAGGCACTGATTTTCTAAACGATGAAACTATCTTTTTCACAATATCCGCACACCCCAAGATCAACACACCGTCTGCTATTTATAATGCACTCATCCGTTATTTATAACAGAAGAGGTGTCTTCCCATTTCCTTTATAACCATCCAATGAATGTGATCTTATCACATTCATAACTTATAAATTAATATCATATATTAATTATAATATTTTTCCTCTACTAGATATAAATCATATTTATATCTAATTTCCTCCAAATTAATGTATCTCATACATAATGTTAATTATATCATATTTAATTAACTCGTTCAATTATATCATATATAATCGAACTACCTCTTGTCAATTTGAACATTTCAAATTGACCCAAAAACTGACTCTCAACTTGTATCCAAGTGACCAAGGGGACCTTATGAACCTATGACTCGAAGCTCCAACGGTACATGAATAGCTGACTAAACTCTTTAATCACGATATCCACCATCTGTTAACTGTCAGGCATTCCACTAAAGATCGACAGTTGAACTCTTCTTGCCATAAATATATTTCTATGTTCATTGGATATAACCAATCATCAGTACGATGACCCTTCATAGATGCTCGTAATTATAGCAGGCCAATTTACCATTTTACCCCTTTAATTACATCTTCCTCGTTAAGTACCACTGATCCCTCTAATGAACAATACAACATAGTCCTACTATGTGTGAACACCTCTCGGGCCATGAGAAGATACGTGGCGTCATGTCGTTCAAGCCCTGGAATCAGCCCTTAAAGGAGCTATCTATCTACTTACTCCTACCTCGGGGAAGGAGTGAATTTCATCTTATGTAACTGAGTTCCTAGCTCCCAAATCAGACAAATCTTCAAAATGATAGGTTTGAGTCGGCGTTCTGGCCACTCGCATTCATGCAAATCAAAGGACCACCTTCAATAGTAGAAGTTCACAACTCACTCAGGATTGAGGTCACGTTACCTATGGTTATCCTAGTGAAGTGAAGTCTTAGTCATAAACGGTGTTATATGACAAGACATTAACACTTCGAGGTCAGGTCTTATACAAACTCTTTGTATAGGACACCCCCGCTCGCATGTCCTCTACACAAATGATCAGGATCAAATCATTTGTGACAAATCACAACACTTGTGACCATTCCACAAAGCAGGCCACATCCGTAGCGTTACCAGGATAAGGTTTCCATCCTATATCCATATACTACAGACCATTTTGGTTATCACTCAAGATCCACTTGTATGTCACCACATACATGCTTAAGTTACATACAGATAACCAGAGATATTAAGTTTATTAGTTTTTGGTAAAATGAAAAATATCTAAATGTGCAAAGTCAAGTAGTGAAGTAAATATCATTTATATTATACATCACAAGTGTTCTTATAAAGTTGTTTACAAACTACTGACACGAGACTTTAGGGCACAAACCCCAACGTCTGAGCATCTGCTGGCACCTAATTTTCTTATCTTTGTCTGTTTTCCTTTAATACATTCCACACAAACGTCGAAGTTACTTAAATCAAGGGAATCAAGAATTTCATCTAAGACAAGTCTCTAAATTCTCTGTTTAGAGATGTGGCCTAAACGTTTAGAGATATTCTTTTCTATTCTTAGCTTTGAATTTGAGTTGTGGAACTCGAATTTGAGTGAATTAGGTGAAGGAATTTTCTTGGTTTGGGAGGAAAAAGAAGATGAGTTCAGAAACTCATCTTTCAGCAAAGAGCACTACCTCCTCCACTTCAATTCAGAGTGTTTTATCACTCTACACCATGCAAGCACTCACTAGCAACCAAATTTCCAGCTACAGGTTGCAAGTGTTAGTGGGATTTTTGTGTGTATGCATGAAGAACAGCACATGCATGGAAAAATTGTGAGAAAAACTCACTTTCTCCTAATTTTCCAAAATTTCCATTTTCTCAATTTTTAATTTCATTTTTCAATTAATTATTTAATTAACTTAAATCTGATTTGATTAATTCATAATTAATCAAATTAAAAAAAAACGACATTCAATTTCTTAAATTGGATTAAAATTTAAAATTAATTAAACATATTTAATCAATTTATTTATTTTAATCAAATATTAAATTGATCACACACCTAATTTTAAACATGAATCTTATTCATGTAATTAATATTTAAAACAAAAAATATTATAAACTCTCCAATTTTGTTTAATTTTAATAAATTAAACGTTAATTATATCGAATATAATTAAACAAACCCTAATTTGATTTTTGAACTTATTCAAATTCAAACCCTAAATCAATTTGAACAATTCAAATTGATATCATTCCAAATTCACTCAATTTATTAATTCAAGGTGTTCATGTTTTACGAGTTAGTTTAGAGACCTTATGGACCTACAGATCATGAGCTCCAACAATATAAGATTAAATAGCTAAAACTCTTTTGAACGAATTAATCAGTATTCGTTAACTATCAAGTCACACCACTACAGCTCGATAGTTGCACTCTTCTAACTGTAGATATATTTATGTCCACATGATTTAATCATAACCAATAAGTCGACCCTTTACAGGTTGTTCGTAATAACGACTGGGTCAATATGTTGTTTTATCCCCGATATTACGTCTTGTTCCTTAAGTTCCTATTGATTCTCTAATGAACAATTGGTTTATGATCTCATCATTAAATCGAATCCCTCTCGGACCAATAAGAAGGTGGGGCCCCTTGTTCAAGACCTAGATTCAGTACTTAAGAGAACAATCTTTCTCCTATCCCTAAATTGGTAGGCATGAATTCCATCTTGCACCCTATGTCCTCAGCTATCTACCCGGTCTTACACTTGAAATGAGAGACTTATTGAGCCGGCGCTGTTGAGCCAACCCTCACACATGCAAATCTAAGGATAATCCCGAATAAATAGAAGTTCACAGTTAGCTCAAGATTAAAATCGAGTTACCTAGGTCATCTAAGCGAAATAGTCAGTCTTAAACAGTAAACAGCGTAATAAAGTAAAAGTGACTTATTTCTTGGTCCAATTTTATGCAAACTCATTGTATAGGACGCTCCCACTCCCCATGTCAATACATGAATGAATCTGGATCAATTCATTTATAGTATCTTTACAACAACTTGTACCAGCTACAGAGTAGGCCGCATCCAATAGTGTTACAAGAATAAGGTACCCAAACTTAATCATAAACTATAGACCGTTTTGGCTATTTACTCGAACTTGATCCATATTTATGTATCTACATAAAGTTCGAGTATTCATATAATAGCCATGGATCTTAGTTTATTGGATTTAAACTTTATGAATGCAATTTCAAGATTCAATAACAACTTTATTGAAGAAATGTTTGAATAACATCTTTATTGATAATAGAATGTATTTAAGTTTACAAATTGCGAGTTTTAGGACACACAACCCAACAATAACATAGCGGAATCCTCATTAACTTACGCTCTGTACCACATGAATTAGATAACAAGATCTTATTAAATGAAACAAAGAATCAAACATATATAGATTATCAATTAAAGGCTCGGTACCAATAAGTTTGGAATCTTGAAATAGATTAACTTTATTATTTCCAAAAGAACAAGAAAAACCAAATTTGTCCAAATTGGAAATAGAAACTAAATTCCGTTTAAATGACAGTATAATAAAAGTCTCATTCAGATCCAAATAACATCCAATTTTTAAAAGTATTATAAAATTGTCAATAGCTTCAACTGGAACTGCTTTGCCATTGCCCACATAAATGAATCTTTCATCATCACTTGGCGGCCGACTCCACAGGCAACCCTGCATTGATATACTTATGTGAGTTAGTACTAGAATCTACCCACCAAGTATTTGTAGGTACATAAGCTAAATTAACTTCAGAACAAACCAAAGTAAGAAGTTTACCCTTCTTTACACGCCACTTGGTGTACTTAGGACAATCTTTCTTGAAGTGACCTTTCATTTTGTAGAAAAACAAGGATTTTCAGTAGCTTGTTTCTTGTTTTGTTTTTGTTGAGATGTCCTTCTGCAGCATCTACAAATTTCATTTTCTTCTTATCACGAAAGCCTATTGCCAAATGAACACTTTCTGTCCTTTCTCTCTTAATCCTATCTTTTTCTTGCACACATTGTGAGATAAGCTCATTAATATTCCATTTATTATTTTGAGTATTATAATTTATCTTAAACTGAGTGAATTGTGGAAGAGAGATAAGTACCAGATGCACAAGTAGATTTTCATTTATCTCGATATCAAGTGCCTTTAATATACCTACAAGATTGGACATTTCCATAATGTACTCCTTTACGTTTCTATTGCCCTTATACCTCATAGAAGTTAAAGAAGTAAAAAGACTACTTGCTTCCCATTTTTCATTTTAGCAAAATATCTCAATTTAAGCAAGGAACTTATTGACATTTTCACTTTCCGTGATAAAGCTCCGAAAAGACTCCACAATGGAGTGCCTAATGATCATCAGACACATGTGATTTGACCATTCCCACTCTTTATATTAGTCGTATTTGGTTGTTCCTCAGTAGAAGTAGGTTTATCGGTCATTAATACAAGGTTCAAATTCATACACCTGAGAAGTATCTCTAGGCTTTCCTTCCAAATCTTGAAGTTCAATCCATTCAACTTAGGGATTGAACTCAGATTTTCAGATATTTGAGTAAGACCCGCTAAAACAATAAACAATAAAACATATGCTCACAATTAAAATATAACAAAATAATTTCACATATGTGGTAGAACCCTTTAACAAGATACCTAGCACAATATTGATGTCCAACTTTTGGACAAAAACACCAATGGTAAATGATACTCTCAACGAAGTAATCCAAGTATTGACAATAAACTCTGTAAAAAAAAAAATAGTCTTTCTTTGGACTAACTAACTTTCACATGAGTGATCCTTAAAATTGCCACATACTCATTACCATATGCATACCCACAATTTGGCCAAATAATTATCTTCCTTTGGATCGATAATTATCTGCATAAATTTATGAATATACACATCTTATATTTCATAATTAAATCGATCTAGATAAAAGAGGCTACTTTGGTAACATATTATATTTTACCAATCCAATCTAAAAGGAGGAAGAACACCAAATAGTTTTTACCAATATTCACTAAATAACTGCATACACATAATACAATTAAAGCAACATGAACATGTGAATACCATCAAATATCATCAATCAAATTTAAATTTAAATTCAAATTCACTAAAAAATCGATCAAATTTAAATTTAAATTTACCACATTATCAATCAAATTTAAATTTAAATTCACAAAAAAAATCAATCAAATTTAATTTTAAATTTATATTTGATTTTACTAAATTCATTGAATAACCCCATTTAATTCTATTTAGGACTTCAAAAAATCCCAATCTTCGACTAACTTTCGCAACAATTATGCCTGAGAAAAGGAAATTCAATTCCAGAAGAATCTATGATGCACAAACAATGGCAGATAGACAAGCAGATTGAATTCTAGATGAATCTATGACGTACAGACAATGACAAACAGATAGTCAGAAACATTTAATGGCGTACAAAAATGACAAAATTAGCACCTGTACAGAAACCTCTCAATTCTGCACTCCAAATCCCGATTTTTCTTTTGTTTTGAGTCTTTTTTTTTTACAAAAAAATTACCATGAATGAAGCGGACTTACAAGACTCGGTTTACAAACAATTTGCCCAAAAAAACGAGTTCGAACAATGATCATCTCATCATTAAATTGTAAATCTATAATGCCAAAAACCCAAAAAAAAAATTATTATGCAAATCTCAAACTTTTCTTTACCGAATAATTAAATCATAAATAACAGTAAAGGATGAAAAATCTGACAATCTAACATGAAATTTGTGTTACTGATACCACTTGATAGCATAAATATTTAAATCTATATTGAATAGATTTAACCCTATGATCATTCATGCTAAATTGTCAAGAATAAATAACATACTAGATTCTATTGTGATTGATAGACTTGAAGATGACGATGACTTTAAGATGACTATAGTCTTCCTCAACTAAAACTGTGAATGCCCTTAGTGGGATCTCTCTCTAGATGAGATTCAAGAAAGATCGAGTGCTTATTGTTTTAGTATATTGGGGACCATAGCCTAAGGTTTCTTTATCTACTAGTTCAATTAGGGTTCCCATTAAACCTTAATTGACTAGGAATGAGCTTCTATCCATTAAGTCCATACTACATTAGGAATCTAGGGCTTTAATTAATTAGATCACATAATATGGTGCAATCTAATAAAATAACCCAATGTGATAAATTATTCATTCACATATATAACCCATACTTTAATTAAACATATTATTATTTAAATTGTAATGACCTGACCCCCTAGGACTTAAGTTAGGCCATTACTAAATGCATGCCTGGAACTTAAAACGACACTCTTTTATGGTGAAATAAATGCTAAATAAATAAGGTAAGTGCAAAAGGTTTTCATTCAATTCAAATATTAAAAACAACAATAGGATATCCATAAATCATAAATGATAATAAATAAGTTTGAAAACGATTCTTAATAATAAGTTTTAAACATCAAAACTGAAAGTTAAGAAAAACATGAAAAGAAATCTAAATCTCACGAGCGGAAGCATAAAACTTGTCCCAGTGGCTCGATCACGAATTCCGCTTGTCCATCATCGGTGCATCTCTACCTTTATTTGAAATAACAACATGAGAAAGAATGAGTATAAAATACTCAGTAAGTAACCCCACTACTGGGGTCAGGTTAGGTATTTATGTCCTCTAGATGCCTACCTCTAGTGGAACATATAAACTGTCCTAGTCTTCATGGGACACATACATACATGAAAAACTGAGTTTTATCCTACTGTAGCTAAATATTCCCACTATCTCTGGTGAATCCCGAAGGAAACACAAACTGGTGAATCCCGAAGGAAACACAATATCTGGTGGGCTTCTAACTAATCAGTAAAATCACTATCACAATCTCAACATGGTTCTATAACATACATATACATCTCATCATCATGATTCTACAATATACATACAAATTTCTTCATCCAACATATGTATGCATCTCATCATCCTCAGATTCAGCAGGATATCTAATAAAAATAATATACTCAAATTATAATGGTATTCAAACATCTTTATGCGCAACTAACCTTTTAACTCTCATATCAGCAAGGCATACATAAACATCAAACTATCAATATATCCTCAGTAAATCATATTTGTCAATTCCTGACTCCAGTCATTTCAAACCTCAATCAATGAAGGTAGACATAAATATCATGCTAACTAATAATCCTCAATAAATCATAATTATCATTGTCAGGCACTAGGGCAGTTCCAGTAGTAAGATTACTTACCTCAACTTGGTAAAAAAATGCAAAACAAAATCTCCTTAGAACTTTTTTAGCACACTTGAATCAACCTAAAGTTGTGGCTTGATCCTAGACAAATTCCAATACTCGATTTAATTAGCCAATCTGATCATGAATTAAATCCATAATCAATAACTTAATTTTCCCACTATTACTCTCAATCCAAAAGAATAACCATCCAACAACTTACAAAACTTACCGATCTTCACCAATTTTCTGCAAAACAAAATGGTATCTAGCTTGATGGTCAATGCCTCAAAATTTCCAAACCTTGAATCTAAGTTTCAAACTAAAGAGAGGTTACTAATTTAACCGTGAACTTCACCCCCCAAATTATAAGGAAAAATAAGTCTTACCTAAGGTTTTCCTTAAAATTCCGGCAAAGATCGGGGCAATGGTGGCCGACAACGCGTCGACTTGTGGCTGGCATAGATAGGCAGTGTGTTTTACTGTCGTACGACATACATTGTTTAGGCTAGCGGCTGGTAGTGAGGGTCTTGCATGAGGAGGGTTTACGAGAGTGGGAGAGAAGGGAATTTCTAGTTTTCAGATTTTATTCAGCAGCCCAACCGTTCAAAATGAAACTCTATATGTCTCGAACAGACTGACCAAATTTGAGTACGATCCAACGGTTCAAACTCTGGCAATCGAAAATTTTGTGGAAGCTGTCGCTGAAAAATCGAATTGCTTTCCCCCTAATTTTTGACTTTTTTTCACTCTCATTTAATTTCGAAAAAATCTCAATTTTTTTATTTTTTCCAAATTTTGAAAAGATAAATAAAATATTTTATCACAATATCTCCAAAATCTCCAAAGATTCTATTAAAATTAGAAATCAATTAACTTTTCAAATTATCTTAATTTAGGCTTCAAAAACCAAAATTAAAGGGCATAAGATCCATAAAAATTAAATCCTTCGAAATATTTAAATCAATCAAAACCACTTTAAAATTGGCCCTAAAATCCAAAATCAAAGAGAAGCAAAATTCAATATTTTCAAGATAATCAGTTCGAATATCTAATCAATTAAATTCAATTTAACTAATAATTTTTTTTCAATTATTTCAATTTAACTCCAATTTTCCAAATGAAAGAGAAATTTAAACTCAATAATTTTATATAATTAACTTAAATTTTCCTGAAATTCGGGATGTTATATAAATATCCCTAACATGTTCGACCCACCAACTTCATAAGTTAGTATTAAATAACTAACTTCAATAGTGTATTTATATTTTAAAAAAAACTCTATTTTCCCATCTTTCTCTCTTTTGCACATTTATCGAAAAACACACTCTTACAACTTTATACTCCAAACACAAATTTCATGATCTCAACATACTAATCCAAAAACCAGAACTCAACTAAGTGCCTCGAACTGTTTAAATACCTTTTTACCATGTACCTGAAAAGGGCCTATTTAGTTCACAATCCAGATTCCATTTTATGTGTTTCGGTTTCACTAAATTCAACGAATACATGTTTGACAGACAACCAAATTCTGTTTCTAAAAATTGTTTTTTTGATTATGTGATCCAAACCGTGCAAAATATGAAAACAACATTTTTATGCTCTGCATCCAGAATTTGAATTTTAAAATTTAAAATGCAGGATTATATTAAATAAAGATAAAAACATTTAGAAATATAGTATGTCAGGTTATAAACCCAATTTATTTTTAAAAATTAAAATATGTATTATGTAACATATTATATTAATTAAATTAGTTTAAATTTCAAGTTTGATTCTTCCTCTTTGGATAAAGTTAGTCATTTTAAAATTTAGAATTTAGTTCCTACTATTTGATATAACTTCATATATAGTCTCCATATTTTGATAAATCTTCTTAAATAATTCCTATCACAGAGACTATTTATTATGAAATTTTTATGAAATCATAGAGGATAATATCTAATTATAAACTATAAGGCCTAATTTTTAACTTACTAAAATTTCAAATTTTTCTACAAATTATATAATATTACAAAATAATAATTATACAATTATTTTAACATAAATCATGTTTATAAATAAATTAGTAATAATTTATAATCAATTAATATTTAATGGACAACTAATTTATAAATTATAATTTAAATTCTGCTGCTAAACCCATATATGTAAATATGAAATGTAAAACATAAATTACTGGTAAGGGTTGGGCAATTAGGAGTTTTCGCCCAAAAAATTGTAGTTTTGCCAATTTCCGAGCAAATTAGTGCACACCCTCCGGCCCAACGCGCGCACGTTATTCGCAGACACACGAAGCTCTCGCGTCTCTTCTTTCTCTCGAGCCGCTCACTCACCACATCCCAGGTGCGGTTCATACTGCTCATCTTTCTTCAACTTTCCTTCGACGCTACTTGAAATTGGAGACTCCAGCTCCATCTTCATTTTCTCAAGAAATTGAATCCCTGCAGTGGCTACTGTACTTAGACAGCATATCAGACTGGTGGCGGCACTAAAGTTTCTGAGTAGCCATGGCCGATTTCCAGACCTCGACTCAACGAGCCAAATGGATCTTGTCTCCTCAGGAGCTGGTACTTTTCTCTTCCATTTTTGTTTTGTTTTTTTTTTTCTTTTCATCTCGTGGCGGTTTGGGAAAACATGTGTACTACTACTGCTGATAGCCTGATACTAGATTCTTGTTGGCTTCTGATCAAAAGAACTTCCAATAATTGATTATTTGATACATTTATTTCTCTCAATTTCCATGATATATGCAGTTTCTTTGGAGGATATTTCGTTTATTTAGATTACTTTATTGAGCAACTGGAGTTTCTTACTTCTATGGTACTTGTGCCAAGTGCATAGTCTTATTTTTGGTTGCTTTAGTTGGACGCGTTAGTTTTATTGTTATCTGTTCTATGTCTTAAGGAGGACGTTACAAATTAGAAATGCAATTTGGTGCAGCATGTGGTCTTCCGGATGACAACTCTGAAGGGAAATTTATTTGTTAAATTAGCTGGATGATTGTTTGCTTTTGAGGAGTTTTACTGGTTTTTAGGACTCGATGCAGAGTCAGTGATGTATCTAAACTGTCAATTTACTGTTACGATAGAAATTACGATCGTTTCTATTCCCATACTGTACAGGTTTGCCGGTACAAAGCTGCTAACCAGAGAGCAATTGAAGCTCTGGAGAAGGTATGAATAGAATGATATGATACTTAACCAGCCTTATCTGCTGTACTAAAAAAATATCTTTTAAATCAGTTTTTTCATGCTTCATTTCTTCCCAGAATCCCAAATTACTAACGGCAATTCCCTTCTTCACTTCATGTGTTTGCCCAATAAAAGTATCTGGCATCTGCTTTTATAGCTTTAATTTTACCTGTCAATTAAATCTTCTCTTGGTGTAGTTTGGAGCGACACTAATGGAAGTAGATGCTGATGGATCATTGTCATATCCAGAACCTCAGATAAATTCAAAAGACAATGGTGACCGCTCTTCTGCTGCTCTTTTGCAAGAACTTAAAACTTTTGATTTTAGTATTAAATCTTTGTGTCTAAATACCAACTCTTGGTATGATAGTTTTTTTTAATGTCAGCTGACAAACATTCTCGCCCCAAATCGTTGAGTATTGAAGAAGATCAATTTATGCGAGTATTTTATGAAAACAAACTTCAAGAAGTATGCAACAATTTTCATTTTCCTCATAAAATCCAGGTATGCAGATAAGTTGATTGTATTGTCCTGTATTTCTTTTCCGTAAAGCTTCTTAAATTTTGAAAATTTTGTTTTCTTCGTTGTATGTTTCCCTTATTTTTGTTGACTATTTGCAGGCAACAGCTCTAATATATTTCAAAAGATTCTACCTACAATGGTCCGTGATGCAACATAATCCAAAAAATGTGATGTAAGAGTTTAGATGTACATCTGCTCCATATGCTTGAAGCTTCCCTTTATTTATTGTGTTACAATAATTTGACTTTGCTGGTATGAATGTAGTTGAAATGCCCAGCACTAGTTTTTTTTTTTTTTTTTTTTTTTTTTTTTTTTTTTTTTTAAAAAAAAATTATTTTATCTTTATAATTTCATTATCATTATATTTTTTATAGACTACCTAGCTGTAGAAAAATTGCTTGGACGTGGGATGTACATTTGATACTACATGTCAACTTAGGAAGTTTTGCTCCCTGCAACTTCTTTCCTCTCATTGTCACTTATTACTATCATACAAGTAGTTGAGTAGTTTCTGTATGTAGCTTAACTGTCTCCTACACAGGTTAACCTGCATTTATGCAGCTTGTAAGATAGAAGAAAATCACGTCTCAGCTGAGGAGCTTGGTAAGGGGATTTCACAGGACCATCAAATTATTCTCAATTATGAGATGATAGTTTATCAGGCATGGATGTGCCACATAACTTGTTTTTATCTTTTTCCCTTCATTTATTTTTGCTTTGTTTTTTTCCCATCTCTTCTCTTATTTCTGTCTCGGTTTTTCTAGAGTCTGGAATTTGATCTTATTGTTTATGCACCTTACCGATCAGTTGAAGGCTATGTAAATGATATTGAGGTAAATATAGTCCTTTCTTTTTCTTCTTCTTCTTCTTCTTCTTCTTCTTCTTCTTCTTTTTCTTTTTTAATGTGAATTATTATCAATGCTTAAACAAGATATATCTAGGCATTCTTTACCTTCTTTTAGAGTTGGTTACTACTTTTTCTTCTCTTTCATTGATGTTGCACTCGATGATGAATGGTGCATAATTTCAGGAACTCTTCCATGAGAATGCTGAAATGCTTCAAATGCTGAAGGTAATTGCCTCATTGTTCAATGTAATCGATATACTGTAGTATGGGTATGTCCAGTCTTCCAGTTTTTATAATAAACCTGTTTGATCAAAGAAATCAGTGCATGTGTTGACAAGAAATAAATGCACTGATCAGACAAATAAAACAAGGGGCAGCTAGGAGCCACCCCTAAACGTCGCCTAGTGTTCCTTAAGATAACAACTTTCTCAACTTCAATTGTTGTAAGGTCTGCACGTATTCTTTGGGATTTTCAGAAGTATATTAGGAAGAAAATAGAGTGAGATGAGAAGTGACTTCTTTTAGGAAAAATGTTACCCTTCTAATTTTAATAGGCAGCAAATTTTGATAATCTTTTGTTACATATGCGCTCTTGTATGCAGCATGGTTTTTTCTTTTGTTCAAACTAGGGGTGGGGTGGGGTTGGTTTCTAACGAGAACAGTTTATTGGTTGACATACTTGTAACATAGTTACATCAAGAAATAATAGATATTTTTCATCTATTTCTGTTTTTCTTTTAGCTTTATTTAATATTTTTTATTATTTATATAATAGACTTCCAACAGAATTCTCATTGTAATTTACATAAAAGTTCACTCTTTATATAAAAATTCAAATTTTTGTTGATTTTATTTGTGGTTTCTGCAGGTAACAGCATCATTGGAGGTTGATAAAATTATGTTAACAGATGCCCCACTTCTCTTCCCTCCTGGGCAGGTGCTTATTTTCTATCATACTTCCAGTACTAAATTTTCAACTTTAGGCTTGAAGCTTTCTACATTGATTCTTTAAATGGCCTGGTGCTATAAGTGAGTACAGGATTGAGCTTAAATTTTTTAATTTACCTTAGGCCAAACATTTCTTCAAATCAACACATGGATAGATAGCGTTCTGTTTTGTAGTTCAATAAAGAAGCTCAGTTTTTATAGTTGACATATCTGGATCATATTGATGTTCAGGAGTTGCAAAACTAAGATGTGCCTTTGTGAGTTTGTTTGACAAACCACATCAATCTATCCCTTCAAGTATGAGAGTTTGTATTTAAATAGCCAATCAAATAGGAGAAATTTCCATGGAGAGGAAGAGAAATGGCCAACCCCTGGGTTGTGCAAAAATAACTTGATGACGGACATGATAGAAATTAGGTATGCTGCCAATGCATCCAAGGAAAGTGGAAGGTGGAAGGCTGTGTGCGAGAGAGAGAGAGGAGGGGGTGGGGGGACTATTAGCACGATCTTTCAGGCAGGTGGAATTTTGTTAAGAGGTTTTCTCAGTTTATTCCTCTTTATGTTCCTATTCTGTAGTTATATTTTATAATTTGCTAACTTTATACGTACTACTTAATCAGTCTTATTGATCACATGCAGTTAGCGTTGGCTGCATTGCGCAGATCAAATGAAGTTCATGGAGTTATTGACTTTGAAAGGTGAAAAATTTACTTATCTACATTCGTTGTGTTGTTTAAAAATTTCCATGTCACAGAAATTTACAATGGTGGATTTGTTTTTTCATCCTCTTTGAGAGTTCTTTAGAGATTGAAATTCTGTTGAAGTCCTTCTATTCAGTGGGTAGTCTTTTTTGGCCTTATAACGTCCTTTCATTTATTTAGTTTATTTTAAAAAAAAATTGAAAAATGGTGGAGAATTATTTTGTAATCATCCTTTGATGTGTTAACATTTAACAATTTGAGCCTTCTTATAAGTTTGGCTCCTTTATCTTGGTGCAAATGTACATCTCTCTTTAGTTCTTTTACCTCGCCTATCTTACGACCAATTGGTGAAGTCTATTGTAACTCCGATGGCTCGGGCTTTTGCCCTTCTTTTGTAAATTAAATTTTAAATCTCACTTTGGAATTTTTTTTTTTGTATGAAGGTGAAACTATGATCTTAATTTTATGCTGGTTGTGTCGAACCCTGTCGAGGTTAGGGGTTTAGTCATTAGGAACATGCACTTAAGTAATTAGCCTCTTTTGGCGAAATGGTTTTGGCATTTCTTCAGCGATGGAGGATTAAAGTATGGATTTCACTCTTTTTAATAGATTACAGGTAGTACGTTGAAGGGTTCTAGCAAAAACCTCTACATCAATATTGCTTCGGGCTTTACCCTGTTTTCTCTGTCGGTTAAATGTTCTATTGGGGATGACTTAAGTGCCTATTTTTGGGAGGATTCTTAGGCCGGAGAAAGACCCTTTTGTGCTTTGTTTTGTTTCCACATCTTTATCATTTGTATGATAAGAGGAAGCATTCAGTAGCCTTTGTTTTGCCTCATTGGATAATTCTTCCTCTCTTTCCCTGAATTTTTGCCGCCCACTCAATGAGCAAGAGGCAGTTGAAGCTGTCGGTCTCCTTTTATTATCTTTGACGAGGTGACTAGTCATGAGCTAAGGGATTCTGGGCTTTGAGTTCTTAAGCCTTTTGAAGGTTGCTCTAGGAGCTATTTTTCCAAATCCTTTTTACTCCTCCCCTAGGGAGCCTTTGTGTTCACTCATTGGAATGTTAAAATTCCTAAGAATGACACCTTTTGCATAGGAAGGTGAACACTAGGGATTGTTCCCAAAGACTTATTTATTTTGTTTGTCGCCGTGAATGTGTGTTCTTTGCAGGAAGGAGGAGGAGAACCTGGTCAATCTTCTATGGGAGTGCCCTTCCGTTTGGTTCTTTTGGAGTCAGTTTTTCAGGACTTCATGGTTGTTATGAGCGGGTGTTTTATGCTCGTGGAAGTTTTTCAAGTGTATTTTAATTGGATTTTATCAAAAGTGTTTAAATAAAAAAGAGTTTTTTGAAAAACATTTTTTTTCTCAAGTCAATCCAAACGGGCTCAAAAGGAATAGTAAGATCTTTTGAGGGGTTGAGGGATCGGTGAGGTGTTTTTGGAGACAATTTAATTCAACTCACCTTTTTGGGCATTCTATAATTGAACTCTTCTTATGATAAGCTTTTGGGTCTCTCTCTCTCGCTCTCTCATTGTTTGTCCTATATATTCTTTCATTCCTCTCCATGGAAAGTCAGTTTCTTAAAAGGCAAAATTCTGCTGCTTTCACTCATAGAAAGCTGATTATGTTTAATTATTTATTAAATAATTTTTAAAAAATAAAATAAAAATAAAACTCTTTCCATCACTTATTTTGGAAAATGGCAACATTCTGTTGTTTCCATTCTTTCTTTGCAATGAATCACTTATTCCTCTCAGTTTATGTGTAGCTACCTGGATAGTATCCTCTCTCGCCAGAATTCTGCACATACAATTTCCGAACTCTACGAGCGTATAAATTCAATTGAATCGTTGGTATGAAATTGTCTTTTCTTTTAACTGATTGAATCAGAAGTCTAAATTTTAGTCTGTAGTCGTAGTAATTAGAAGGCATAAATTTAGCTTATTACCTCTTCTATCAAAAAAATCAGTATCTCATACGAACCTGTGGTTTTTTATTACATTTCTAATGTGCTATTATGTTGTGCTTTTTGAACAGGTTAATAGATATGCCTTCCCTTCAGAAAAGGATTTAAAGCACATCAACCGAAAATTAAAATCTTGCTGGGGACTGGGCTCCAATGACGAGTATTTTACACAATCTTGTGATACCTTAAAAAGAATTAGTCTACCTCTTGCTTAGTTTAGTACTCTTTAAATTTTGTTTCCCAGCTGCTAATTACAAATTCCATCCAAACTTGGCAGGAGTAAGAAAAGGGAGAAGAAATCAAAGCACAAATCGAAGAAGAGTTCAAATGAAATGCAAAAAATGCCTTTGCACAATTAGCTGTATGTCTGTCTTCCACCAGTCATGTTTTTCTGGGCTTTTACTGGTTTTCAATGGTGAATACTGATACGAATATAGCATTCTGGTACTATTTTATCTGATGTGTTTAAAGTGTCGTCCTATTTTAGAAGAAATTAAAAAAAACACAGTTAATAACCATTTGAGTGAAAAAAGATAGTGATAGTGTAGCAAAAATTCTAGAAATTATTATCATTATTTTCTTTGAAAGAGAACAATTGTTACTACCTATCTCTTTTAAGATATGCTTTCCTTCTCCTTTGAAATATTTCGTAAAAAACACAACTTATCCACTATAAAAGAAGATTAATGTTTCACAACTCACCCCGTCTCTGACTGTGTTTGTGGAAAAAAATGAAAAAATATAAGGGCCTTGAGAGAACGACATACAAAAGAGGAGTCGACAGCACAAGGAGGAAAACTAAAAAGAGAGGCTTCAATCAAGTAAAATAAGACCTAACATATGTGTGTTTCAAATGGGCTTAGCAAATTATTTTGTTTTGTTGTCAATGCTACACCATGTTTACCAGCTTATATCCTCGGTATAAAATTAGGAACATTTCTGCTAATATTCAGTGTGCTGGATGGTAGCATTTGTAGGTACTCTTTAGCCATCCTTGCTTCCGCTGACAGTATTTTCTTTCATTCAGGTAGCTCAGCCTTGGCGTTGGGCAATGAGTTTGGTTTATGAAACAAACATCCTTGAGCCGCGTTCAACGTGAAAATATGGAAAAAGGAAAACATCATATCAAAGCACAGATGAAATTTGCCCCCTCTTTGGTACTCATTCTCTGATTTTATTCTTTTCTTCAGTCAGCAATATTTCTGGTCAGTGACCAAAAAATTTCTGTCATGTAATGATATCATTGTGACAAAATTTTGAATATCAGACTTATTCTGTCCTAGATTTTATTTCTTATTTTGTTTTGAGGATGGAAGAGCTTTTTCATCTCCTTTCCTTCGGAATGCGGGAGGGAATCTCATCTTCCTGATTTTAATTATTTTTTTAGGTTCTATTCCAACTCTTTCAGTCTTTCTCCATTGAATATATCTTACCATAAAGAAAGAAAAAGGAGGGAAAAAAACAACTTAAATACAATTATTTTTCTGTTCTGTTTTTTTTTTTTTTTTTTCCCTCGCTAAAATGACTACTCTTTGTACTTCGTTGGCAAAATTCTTTTAGCAGTTTTTTCTTATATTATTTGTGATTACTATTGGATTCTTGTGAGATGGCATCTTCGACCCTACTTCAACAGGATCTGTTTTATAAGTTGTACAACAGTGTCTTTTGAATTCTAGTGAGATGACATCTAAGTATTGCAATGTACATGGTTAAGAGCCGATGAATTTAGTGATCCACACGATTGTCATCGGTTTGGGAAAATATTTTAGGCCTTCTCATTTTGATTGAGGTGACAATGAGTTGTGTTACCTTTCTTTAAAATGAACGACGATTTTATAGAATGAAGAAACAGATGTTCTTGAATTATAGACGATCTTAGTTCTTGACTGGCAGCACTTAACGTCTTTTATATTGTATATTAATTTTTAAGGACGGTTGCAAATATAGTAATCAAGTTCAAAGTATTAGTAGATATAGAATAATGTAAAAAAATTACAAATATGACAAAATTTAGATAATTTATTAGTAGATCGTAATATTGGTAGAAGTCTATAGTGATAGATTTTGCAATATTTATAATTTTTCACAAAAATATTGTTATATGTTTGGTTATTATCCTTAAAAATACTACTTATTGCAATTATACCAAATTTTATTAACCATAAACTCAAAAACAATATATACTTAGAAAAATTACAAATATGACAAAATTTAGATAATTTATCAGTAGAGCATAATATTGGTAGAAGTCTATAGTGATAGATTTTGCAATATTTATAATTTTTCACAAAAATGTTGTTATATGTTTGGTTATCATCCTTAAAAATATACTTATTGCAATTATCCCAAATTTTATTAACCATAAACTCAAAATCGATATATACTTAGTCCAACTTAAGTCTTCCTACTTAAGAGTGTGTTTGGATTGACTAAAAAAAATCAATTTTATTTATACTCTTTTAATAAAAATGGTTTAAAATATATTTTGAAATTATTTCAAAAACAATTTTGATTGATTATAAACCCTCCAATTTTTTTATTTTTAAAAAATGATTTATTTTTAAAATTAAACATTTGAAAAATTAAACTAAATATTCCCTAAGTTGTACAATGTAAGTCCAAATTACAAACTTTGACAGAGTGAAAAAAAAAAGTAAGACTTTAAATTTGCCACATGATTTAATTCAAAAGATACTAAGACTTAATAAACTCAATTGAGTAACAAAAACTCATTATTATTGTTGTTGTTATTTTTTTTTTAAAAAAAGGTTAAATTCTTGATTAACTTTATTTTTTAAAGGTAAGATATGAAAGGAATTTCAAGAATTGAATATAACAAGTGAAAGAAAATCATAAGCAAAGAAGCATGATTAAAAGAATGGTTATAATATATAGGAGTGATTAAGTTAAAGGCAATAAAAGTAACGGTAGATAGAGAGTGTGAAGATCCCAAAAAGGGAGAAGATCCAAGGAGATGCAAAGAAACACATTTTATAAGAAATAATGAGAAGAGAGAAAAAGAAGAGAAATGAGAGAGAAAAATCCAAATAAAGGAATAATGTATGAACAGAAAATGCCAAAAACAAAAACCGTGAAAGTGAAAGTGAAAGTGAAAGAGAAGAAAGAAATGTCAGTGAGGCACCGAATACACAGAATACAGACCCAATACAATACCAACAAACAACATCAAAATTCTTTTGCTTTGCTTTGCTTTGTTTTGCTTTGTCTTTGGACTTTTCTTTTCTTTGCATTTTGTGAAAGCGACATTTGATTGGTTGGTTTAGACAATCCTTTCCCTCTCTTTCTTTTGTTCTTCTTCACATAAACCCAAGAAACCAAAAGGTCTTAATTCATAAACCCCATTCAGTTTTCCTTATTAACTGTGTCTCCATCTCGTTGTCTACGTTCAGTTTCTCCCTTGTACTTATGGTAAAGTAGTGGCCATTGAACAGAATGGGAGTTTTGGCAAGATTTTTTTGTTTTCAAACTCTAAAATTATCGAGTTCTCTTCTTTTAACTTTTAATTTCGTCGACTTGCACTACCAATAAACTTAGATCGTGAGTGTTGCAATTTGAACCAACCTAACACGCTTTCGTTTGAAATATTGTTAAAAATAATATTCCCATTTATTTTTCTTGAATTATATAGCACATATAAGATTTCCGAGAAAAAATGACATAAGTATGGATTCTTTGTTCATTTTTTTCTTAATTTCGGCAATGTTATTCTTTGGTTAATTTTTAAATTTGATCCAATTTAATTTTGGGCAAAACTTGGTTCTAAATCAAATTAGTGAGTTTACAAAGACTTTTATGCCACTTTTTGATAAAATTAATGTGTGAATTAATAGAAATTGAATAGAAGTAAAAAATGTGACATTTGTCTAAGTTTAAGATTCAATATAGAAATTATTCTCTCTCTCTTTATCTAAAAATTATTGAATGATTCCATTGAATCTTTGTTGGTAGTAATGGTTAGATACAAATTCAAAATTTCTATGCATTTAATAACTACTCATGAATACAAAATTGTCAAAGTGATATTAGCTTAGCGGTATTGGCATGCACTTTAATCTAAGAGTTTGGAAGTTAAGTCTCTATCCCTACAATTGTTGTACAAAAAAAATACTCAATACAAAATTGAAAGATATTTTAAGATTATTTTCATTTTTAAAAACAATAAAAATTACGTTTTTTTAGGTACAATAAAAGTAAGAATATTGAAACTACAAATGTATTGGTTGTTAAGAGCGTCTTTGGTAGAGAATTTGAAAACATAAATTTGAAAATAAGAGATTAAATGAAAATAGAGTTGTATTCTATGTTTTTAGATATGTGTTTAGCAAAGAGATTTAGAAATTGAATTCTAATTTAAAAAATTACAAACTAGTTGTAGTTACTCACTAAATATTAGTTGACAACAAACTATTATTAATTTATTTATGAACACGTTTTTATGTTAAAAAATTTTATAATTATTATTTTGTAATATTATATAATTTATAGGATAAATCGAAATTTTTGTCCCTATGGTTTGGAAGAAATTAAAATCTATGTCTTATGTTTTATAATTAGAATTTTTCCCCTAGATTTGATAAAGCTTCAAAATATTCCATACCATAAGGACCATTTAGAGGATTTAACAAATCATAGAGATTATATATAAAATTATATCAAAGAATAAAAACAAATTTATAAAATTTAAAACCATATGAAATAACTTTATCCAAACCATAGTGATCAAATTTGGAATTTAACCAAATTTATAATACATTACATAATATATAATTTAATTTTTTAAAAAAAATAAAATGAATTTATAACATAACATACTATGTTTCTAAATGTTTTTATTTCTATCTAATATAATTCTGCATTTAAAATTTAAAATTTAAAATTTCGGATACAATGAAAACATAAAAACATTGTTTTAGAATTTATACTGTTTGAAATACAGAATTCAAAAATCGTTTCGGATTACATGCCAAACACATATTCACGGATGAATTTGAAAACAAAACACATAATCTAGATTGGGATTACCTGCCAAACACATATTTACGAATGAATTTAAAAACAAAACACAGAATCCAGATTGTGAATCAAATAGATCCTAAGATTTCCATATATTAGTTGAATTATGGTTGTTTTGGAATAAAAATCACGTTGTTATTTATGTATTTAAGATGTGTAAAATTAAGGGGTAAATTATTTGATGGATAAGTTTATAGAAAAGGGAAAGCCAAAGAGAGAGAGTGTGTACGGAGGAGGAATCTGATGCGGCCGAAATGAGAGGGGAAACACCCAATTATTGCTCCCCACGCTGCCCGACATTATATGATTCTGTCTCCCATCCTCCCTTTTATTTATTTTTTTAATTTTTATTTACTTCTTATTATTATTTGTGTCTAATTAAATATAACATATATTATTGTGGGATTATATCACGTGGCATTATTGCGGGACCCACACTCACTTGATTCTTTTTTGTGATTGAGATTTTTTGTTTTTGTTTTCTTGTTTGCATGCATCCAAAAAGAATTGTAATTACATTCCTAATGGGTAATATATAAATCTGGGTTAAGAAAATATTTGAAGTAGTGTAAGGTTATTTTTGCTAACTCATGCTCATTTTTTGGGTTAAATTTTCATTTCACACTTTAGACCGTTGTATTTATTGAGGTAATGCTTAAAAACGGTTTAGTTTTTTAAAATTAAATCTATCAACACTCATTTTACTTCTAAATTTATTTTCTATCAATAATTTCAAAAACAAAACTATGTTTTGAAAACTAAAAATATATATTTTTTAAAAAAATATTTTTATTTTTTAAATTTGACCGAGAATTCAACTATCTTTCTTAAAAAAGATGAAACCATTGTAAGAAATTGAGAGAACATATGTTTAATTTTCAAAAATTGGAAACCAAAAACCAAAAACCAAATGGTAAGACCCCGTTTGGTTATAACAATTTCATTTTTTATTTTTTTAAAATTAAGTCTATTTTCATCTCGTTTCTTATAATAATTTGCATCTTTCTTGAGTTTAATGGTTGAATTTTTAGCTAAATTCCAAAAACAAAACAAGTTTTTTAAAATCTTTTTTTTTTTTTTTTTAGTTTTTCAAATTTTGCTTTAGTTTTTTTCAATTATTGGTAAAAAGCATATAACAAAAGATGAAATGTAAAGGTGAAAGTAGTGTCTATAAACTTAATTTTCAAAAATATAAAATGAAAAATCAAATGATTACTAAATAGGCTTAAATAAATGAGATGTTAAATATACAATTTTGAGGTTGTGATTATTTAGTTTAGTTAAAAGTTCACCAACCTTCTTAAAACTAAGCCTTTTAGCATAAACTTATAAGCCTTTTCAAAACTCATAAAGATTTTAGCATAAATTTAAAAGTTAAAATTCTGTTTAGGTTTTTTGTATTTATTTTTTAAAATTAAGTCTATTTCATTCATATTTCTTACAATAATTTTACATCTTTCTTATGGTTAAATTCTTGGCCAAATTCCAAAAATAAAAACAAAATTTTGAAACTACTTCTTTTTTAGTTCTAAAAAATTGGCTTAATTTTTTAGACCATTGGTGAAAAGTAGATAACAAGAAAAGAAATTTGAAGGTGAAACTAATATCCATAGTCTTAATTTTCAAAAACAAAAAACAAAAAATAAAATGATCACCAAATGAAGCCTAAAAGATTAAACTTATAATTTAATCAAATGTTTAGTAAGTCATTGAAATTTAAAAATATGGAAAATTCTTATAAATAGAAAGTTCCAAAAAATATTTACATTTTATAGTAAAAAGTTCAAAAAAATATTTGTACTTTTAAAACTTTTTGATATAAAATGTAAATATTTTTAAATATTTTTTTATATTTAAAAAATACCCCTTTAAATATTGTGTGTATGTTCTTGTTGGAAAATTATTTAATACTACACAATTTGTTATGTGTGAATCATGTGTTATGTGGATTATGAAACGTAATATTTACAACAGATCACTTATAAGAGATTGGAAGTGTTCAATAAATTTTTAGATGTTCTTGAAATGTAGAAACTAATTATTAGACCTTTAAATTAATTTTTTTATAGAGTATAATTAAAAATCAACAAACTAATTAAAATTTAACCATTTTAAATGTTAGGGAGATTAGCACCATGTGCGTCTCTTTTTCAAATAAACATTTATTTTTAAAATTATATTTTGGTTATTTTCATTACGGCGTGCCTTTAATTTATTAAAACAAAAATACTTAATGTCATATACTATTATTATTATTGTTTATTTCAATATCCTATGGCATAAAGTCGAACAATAATTAAACTAGCATTCAATAATTTATCGAAGGAATAATTTTGGTCATATGCCAATAAAAGAAGAATTCCACCTTAATTTCAAATACATCTTATTCCAATTCGAAAAAGGAAAAAAAAATAATTATGTTCATATATTCATTATAGAACATAATAAAGAGTGATAAAATAATCTACCTTTAAATCTTTATTAAATTTTAAATAAAACTAAAATTCAATATAAACATGTCTAAATTATGGTTAAGATACGAATACAATTTTTTTTAAAGCCGTATCGAATCTTTATCTAAATAATCTCACACATTTATCAAAGAAAATAATTAAATAAATTTCATATAATTGTAATTATAGTATTTTCTATTATTACTCACAAGCTTGAAATTATGTGAATGCCAATAGTACGCCATTTGAAGCTAAAATTCCTATATTACAATAATTTAAATAGACTATCTTATTGGAAAGAGAAAAAAGAAATTATGCATATATATTATAAATATACAGCTACATTTGATGAGAGTCGGCCAAGTCCATGAAGTCGGTTGAGACATTAATTAATTTAATAACATTACATTCCAAAGTAATAATAATAATAAAAAAAATCGACACCGATCATATTAAATGAATTTAGTATTGAAAAGGAAAAACAAAGGTTTGAGAATTATATCCCTTTGCATGGCCGCAATTTCCCCAAAATAAAACAAGTGTTGCCCAACATATCTCCTCGTTACTTATCGGTTAAAAGGAGTTTTTTAAAAATAGAAAAATGAAAAAACTATTTAAAATAATAAATTTTTAATGTTTTTTTTATAGAGATGAATATAGATGTCTAGATGATAGAAACAGATAAAAATCTATCGGTATTTATCAATATTATCAGTATTTATCAATATTTTTTTGAACAGCTTGTCATTTTTTCTATCTGTAAAAATTCTCTAAAATGAAATATGTTTAAGTATCAAATAAAACTTAATAGATGTGTATCGAAGTTAAAATTAAATCTCATACTCTATTTATTAGATATTTTTTTTTACCTTTTTGTTTAATTATTTATATACTTACGAATTTTTTTTTGAGATTAATAACCTAAACAAAATTAGTGTATAATTATGGTAACTTTTCCCATATTTGAACGGAAAATATCTAATATTAGTGCTTTGTTTGGCATAAAATTTTGGATAAAAATGATTTAAATTTTAGAATTTTAATATATGGAAATGAATTCAAATTCTTATTTACGTTTAGAACCAAATGATTTAAAATTACTTAAATTAAATTTTATTGTTTGGATTCTTATAAGTTTAAGAAATGAAAAGAAAGGATAGTCATTTACCATCATGCCCTTACAAGTTGGTCTTCAGCATACAATTGTTTTTCTTTTATTTTTTGTTGTTATTTTTAATTTGTTTGTTTGATTTATTTAGGAAGATTTATTTTTTTTTTAAAAAAAAAACTTAGTTTATTTCTTCTACAATTAATCTTCAACTAATCTAAATAAAAATACAAAAACAAAAAATGCATCACAGTTATGTAAACAAATTGAAAATCAATAAATAAAAAGAACAATAGACATATTTTTTTTATAAAAAAAAATCTAAATCAACGATTAAAAATGTTTACGAAGATGAAAAATAAAAAAAGAAACTACGGTAGTTTTCTATTAACTATATATAAAAAATAGATTGGAATAAAAAAACTAAATTGAAAAGATTGAAAGAATTGTTATCAATGAAAAATTACAAAATACAACAAACAAACAAAATGGATAAACTAGCCTTTGAATTTGCATGCATGATTGAGGTCGAGTTCTTTGAATATGGAAGAAAAAATTTACTTCAATATGAAAGAATTTATAAATGTATATTATATGGACTGTACGGGAGAGAATTATTTTTGGAAAGAATAACATTCGAAACATATAATTTTAAAAGATTAAAATCTTGCAACATACGACTTATTTAGTGTGGATTTTTCTAAAGAAAAATAGGATTTCAAATTATAACCAATTTCAAATCGATTACCTTATGTATCTGATAAAATGAGTGCAACGTTACTGAAGAAATATAACAAATTTTTATTCATTTTCTCTGCATTTTTCCTTCTCTGCTTAGGTTCCAATATTCAGTGGTTAAATGTGTATTTTCTCTTTCATGGTTGTTATTATAGACCATTAACATTCTGCCATGTGCCTTTTTTATGTTAATAAATAACGCTACACGACGAGCGATACCGGTCGTGAAGGCCGATCATCTTAATCAATTTCTTCTATCGTTTATGCTCCCTACCAATCGTGTATTAAATCTCTTCTGTCGCCTAAATCCTATCGTATACTTTCTTTCATGTACAGTTCAACCCTATCGTCTACTTTCTATCGTGTACTTTCTGTCGCCTACACGATCAACCCAATCGTGCAGTCTCCTACCCATCATCTACACGCTTTCCTCAATCGTGTAGACGCTTATCCTATCGTTCACCTTTTCCCCAACGATTGTCTAGATATTTGACAACGATCGTTTAGCCTTTTTCTCAACGATCGTCTATCCTTTTTCCCAACGATCGTTTAGCCTTCACCTCTCAACGATCGTTTAGTCTTTGACAACAATCGTCTAACTACCCTTTCTTCTTCTTCCTTACATGGTATCAAAGCTTTAAAGCATCCTGCCCTTTTCTCATGGCGTCGAGCTCAGGCACATCTGAAGAAAACTCTACCCTACCAGTAACATCAAACCCAGGCATACATCCAACTGTGCTACCTCCGACCACCATATCTATATCTTCTCTGTCGTTCACCCCACCCGCTACTCAGCGTGCCCTTCCCCCTGCTTGAAATCCTTTCTACCCTCCGCAATATGGCCCTCTACCACCACTCCTTCACCCTTACTATGTTGGTGTCCCCAACCATCACCCTTTTCAAGATCCGATACCGATTAATCCCTTCCCTACTCTCCCTTCCCCACAATCCCTAGTCGCAAACTTCCCTCACATGTCCCAATCCCTCACCGTCAAGCTAAATGATTCAAACTACCTCATCTAGAAAAATTAACTTCTCAACCTTATCATGGGTTATGGCCATGAAAGCTTCATTGACGACACCTATCCTCAGCCACCGAAGTACCTCGACCCTCAGCAAACTCAACTCAATCCCAATTTCTCCTATTGGCAGAAGTGCAACCGAACAATCATGAGCTAGTTTTATTCCTCTCTCAATGAAGATAAGATGGGAGAAATCGTTGGTTACGAATCCGCACTGGAAATATGGGAAGCATTCCAAATAGTCTATGAATCTTCCTCCACAACCCGAATAATGGGTTTACGTTCTCAACTTCAGAAGATACGAAAGGATGGCATCAGCGTTTCTCAATACCTTTCCAAGATAAAATGACATTGCCGACAAATTTACAACTATCGGAGAACCACTATCCTACCGTGACCACCTTGCATACATCCTTGAAGGCCTTGGCACTGAATATAATCCATTCGTGACTTCCATTCAGAACAGAACTGATCGCCCATCTATTGTCGATGTCCGCAGCCTCCTCATCGCATATGACTGCCAGCTCGAATCCCAGTCTGCTATGGACCAATTCCAACAGATACAAGACAATGTCGCCCAGCTCTCACTTCAACCTTGACGTCCTCACTGGCCGCAACCTACCAGGTCATCTTTCCGACCTTCTTAAGATCTTCCAGGTATTATCCCTAACCCTCATTTCTCTACTATGTCTACTACAAACTATACATCTCATCGACCACCCACCCGAGCTCCACGACCAACAACCCATCAACCATCCCAATCCTCCAATCGACCACAATGCCAAATCTATAACAAATTCGGCCATACAACACTGTCCTGCTACAACATCGACAATCGAAAATATAGAACCATCCAACATCCTCAAGCCCATTTTGCTCAAGCCACACCAACCCTACCTCAACTGTTATCCTACATTACTACCTCCCTGCCCCAACAATAAATCATCTCGATAAAGACTGGTATATGGATTCCGAAGCCACTCATCACATGACCCCTGACCTGTCCAACATTCAACACCTTGTCCCTTATTATGGTGGTGAACAAGTTGTCGTAGGAAATGGCAAGTCCCTTGCCATCTCTCATACTGGTTCCTCTTCTTTCCTTTCATCTACATCGCACACTCCAATTCATCTTCACTCTGTTCTTCACACACCTTCAATATCTCGAAATCTAATTAGCATCGGTCATTTATGTTATGATAATAATGCTTATGTCGAATTTTTCCATGACTCCTTTGTTGTGAAGGACCTTCAAACCAAGAATCCACTCCTCCAGGGCACACTTGATTATGGCCTATACAAGCTTTCTGTCAATCCATCGGCTACACAATCTGTCCATTCCTCATCTCATCCAAACTGTCTTCATCTTAGCACTCACGGATTTCTCTTTGTGGCATCGTCGCTTAGGACATCCCTTTCCTCCAGTAGTTCACTCTTTGTTGTCCAAATGCAAATTGAAGTACAAAAATAAGTCAAATGTATCAGTTTGTGAGCATTGTCAAATGGCCAAGAGCCATCGTTTATCTTTTCAAGTGTCTAATTATTGTCCACCCTCTCTTTTTGACTTAGTGTATGCCGATGTATGGGGTCCTTCCTCGATCAATTCAGTAAATGGAGATAGATATTTCTTGCTATTTATCGATGCTTTCTCTCGTTTCACTTGGATCTATACAATGAAAGCTAAATCTGAAGTTCTACCCTGTTTTCTTAAGTTTCAATCTATGATTTCGAATCAATTTTCCATCACTATTAAATCAATCCAAACTGATGAAGGATGGGAGTTCAAAGCTTTCTCTTCTATACTAGACAAACTTGGCACAATTCATCGTGTTTCTTGTCCTTACACACCCCAACAAAACGGCACTGTCGAACAAAAGAATAGGCGTGTCGTTGAAGTTGATCTAGCCATGCTTGCTCACTCCTCTGTTCCACATAGCTTCTGGCCTTTCGCTTTCCATACCACTGTCTATCTTATCAATCGTCTACCTACACCTCTCCTTGGCAATAAGTCACCCTATGAAACTCTCTACTCTAAACTTCCTGATTACTAACTCCTAAAAGTCTTCGCTACACCTGTTTCCCTTTCCTTCGACCGTTCAATGACAATAAACTTCAATATAGATCTCATCTGTGCGTGTTCTTAAGCTATTCCTTCTTGCATAAAGGATATCTTTGCCTCCATCGCACAACCGGTCGAATTTATGTCTCTAGGCATGTCATCTTCAATGAAACTGCTTTCCCTTTCCTTGATAACCATTCATCAGTCGCTTCTTCCTCACCTTCTTCCTCTCAAGCTCTTTCTTTTCCTATTTCTGTCGGCCTTTCTCTACTACATCAGGTCCCTGCCAATTCCAACAACAACGATGTTCATCACCATCATTCCCCTCACCTATCACCTTCTATACCAATCCTCCCCTCATTCCATGCCTGCACCTACACCTCTCAACCAACCCCCACCCCACCCTTTCCAATCACCTGAACCATCAACCGAACCACCATCCCCCACTGTTTTCTCTCCCTCACCACCACTTACCTCTACTGTCCCAACTCTCCCTGCTTCCCCACACCCCATCCCTACCACCTTAGAACCAACACCATTCTACCCCTCATAACCAATAACCACCCCATGATTACACGGTCTAAGATGGGAATCTTCAAACCAAAGGCGTGGCTGTCCGAGGTTATTGTCTTAGATAAAACAGAACCACGGTCTTACAAGGAAGCTCTCCTTCATCCAAGTTGGAAACAGGCAATGCTTGAGGAATATGAAGCACTCATTAGAAATAATATATGGTCTCTCACAACTCTGCCCCAAGATCGCAAAGTTATTGGCAACATATGGGTGTTCAGACTCAAACAAACTCCATCTAGTGAGATTGCTCATTACAAGTCTCGTTTGGTTGCTCAAGGCTTCAACCAAGACTATGGCATAGATTATTTTGAGACCTTTAGTCCAATAGTCAAGCCCACCACCATTCGACTTGTACTGTCAATTGCTTTGTCTCAAGACTGGATCATTCGACAACTTGATGTACACAATGCCTTCCTCAATGGTGATCTATTTGAGGAAGTATACATCAACCAACCACCGGGTTTCATCAGTGATAAACACCCTGATCACGTATTACTATTACACAAGGCACTGTATGGCCTCAAGCAAAGCCCTCGCACATGGTTTTCTAAGCTCAGCACTTGTCCGACACAATGGGGTTTCTCTAATGCAAAGTCTGATACATCCATGTTCATTTTCCGCAACTCACATACTTTAATTATTTTTCTTATCTATATTGATGATATCATTGTTACTGGAAATAGCCCTGCCACTATTCAACACTTCATCATTTGCTTGAATACTCAGTTTGCACTTAAAGATCTCAGTGATCTATCTTTTTCCTTGGCATTTAGGTACTTCGCTCTCTAGACCATCTACACTTATCTCAATCCAAGTACATTCATAGTCTTCTTGAACGTGCACACCTCACTGACTTCAAGCCAATTCACTCTTCAATGGCTGTTGGCGCCTCACTGTCCCTCATCGATAGACAATCGCTGGACAACCCCTCTGAATACAGAAGCCTAATTGGTGCTCTTTAATATTGTACACTGACCAGGCCAGACATCAGCTTCAATGTCAATAAGCTCTGTCAATTCATGCACGCCCCAACCACTTCACATCTTCAAGCAGCAAAACGGCTCCTTCGATACCTCAAAGGCACGACCAATCATGGTATTCTTCTAACAAAGTCTCCTGTTTTGGCTTTGACTTGCTACCAGGTGCTGATTGGGCCATCTGCCCGGGAGGCGAAGCACGAGTGGATTCTGTGTCTTCCTTGGTTCAAGCCTCATTTTATGGAGCTCCTCTAAGCAAAAGGTTATCTCTCGATCCAGTGCCGAATCAGAATATCGTGGCTTATCTAATGTTGCCGCTGAGAGTTTATGGATCCAACCAGTTCTCACTGAACTTGTTCGTATCAGAATGTCTCAACTTCCTAATAAAGTCATGATATTTAAAATTAAAAAAAACCATCAAAATTGTTCAAAATATTTGAAAATTATCTAAATTTCTTCTAATGTCGCAATAATGCATTTTTTAAAAGGAAATGTTACAATATTGCATTTCACCTTTCACAACCATTTTAAAACTACAATTAGAGTAAAAAAGAGTTAGAAACATCTGACGAAAAAGTCAACTTTGTTAGAATATGGTTGTTTCAAGCTTAATCTAAA